>NC_064626.1:1006378288-1006681318 GCF_023864275.1 Schistocerca cancellata
AAGTAGCAGAAGTGATATCAATTTTTAGAAAAAGATCAAAGAAACCATTATGAAAATTATAGAGGAAGTAGCCTTCTATACTCAGCCTATAAAATCTATGCAAAAATGTACCATAATCGTTTAATAAACATAACAGTAGCTCTCCTCTTAGAAGAGCAATGTGGTTTCCTGGAAGGCCCCTCATGCAATGATAATATATTTACCAAAAAAGAATTTTAGAGCAACGACGAGAATTCGGCTTCGAAACACACATAGCTTTTATTAACTTCGAGAAAGCTTTTGACTGTGTGAACACAAAGAAACTATGGGACGTAATGAATAAATCTGGCTATCCTAGACATCTTACTGAAGCTATAAAAAGCTTATACATGGACACAAAAATAAAAACATAAGTTGGCAATAATAAAACTGTAGAAATCAGTACCAATAAGGGACCCAAACAAGGCTGTAGCCCAACACCAATTACGTTCAGTGTGCATATAAATGACTTGATAAAAAACTGGAGATTTGGATATAAGATCAATAGGAATAAACATGTTAATGTTCTTACGCACACAGGTAATGTTACCATTTTGGACGAAAGCAAAGATGAGCATCAAAAAGTAGTCTATTAATCACATAAATTATGGAGAAGGGAATATAACCTACGAATATCGACGAACCAAACTAAAATCTTCGCTCATCATGGGAAATACCATACACACTCAAAAATAATAATAGATAATAGTCCAACTTTAATTTTTTAGGATGCAATGCAAGCTATGACATGGAAAATAACACATAAAATAAGATTAAAATGTATGATGACCAAAACATTCCAGTACAAAATACCGAAGGAAATGAAATTACAATTTTATAAAACCATGGGTCCACCTGCACTGCAGTATAGAAGTGACTCCTGGGCCCCTAAAAAGGCGATGAAGGAAAAAATATAAACAACATAACTGAGATTTCCTAGGAAAGTGAGAGTTGTTACCAGGGAAGACGTATGAGGGATGAAGATATTAGGAATAATCTAGATATTTATAATAGTAGTGAAAACACTGAACATAATAAAATAGTATGGGAACACCATCTATAAAGAATGAGTGCAATCTGAATCTTCCATCTGGTCATGTTGTACCGGCCAAGGGGTAGAAGGGACGTAAGAAGACCCAGACTGAAGTGGCAGTGGAAAGGGAAGACAGCACAGGCACAAGTGCCTAAGCGTTGAAGTGTAGACTAATATTAACAAGAAGATGATGAAACAGTCGATGAAGGCTTTATTAAAATCTCTCATGTTTATCCTTGGGTACTGATCATCAAATTGGTTTATCAGGTGAAGTTAGTCGATAGCTACAGACTACTCTGGACTTTGATTTATTAAATAAAAAAGAGACTATGAGCAGTTATCAATTGTTCATGACATTATAGTACTCATCAGTGACTAGTTGCTTGTTCTGTTACTCTTGAGACTATTTTGCAGTCAGTGATAACACAAATGACAACACAAAATAGAAAAAGAAGTTTGCCCACACTCCTAAATAATCAAAACACGCAATCTGAAGAAAGATTAAGCTCTTTCGGTTACGCTCTCTAATCGACATGTGGTTACTAATTGTTACAAGGAAATCAGTAAAATAAGCAGTTACTTTTGTCAATAAGTCCGACTACGACGCAAAATGCACATGTTATGTAAAGGGATTCCTCTATTTCATATACTATCTATACAAGCACTTCAGCAAACACTAGCAGGATACGATTGAACACACATGTAGGTATATGGCACATCATACCTCGTAGGATAATGATGAACTCAGGTCAAAATTCATCGTGAATAGTTTATCAAAAGCCTAGTTTCCGTTATGTCGATTTCATAAATCCCGTTGACGATACCATGATTGTTTCTAATTAAATGTGATAAAACACTTTTACTAACATTCTGCTTATGATGTATATTTCTTAGAATTTATAGTTCTATCGTTGTGTAAACTCCGTTCCCATAAAAGAAAAATTTGTTAACATTGTACGTAAATTTAAGTGTTGGGATGTCTTTTTACAGGTATGAAGCGTAGGCTTGTACTGAAATGATACGTGGAACGATAAACATTTCAGATGAAAAGAGGATAAAAACTTTTGAAAAGTGGTGCTATAGGAGAAAGTTGAAGATTAGGTAGGTTGAGCGCGTAACTGAACACATACCAAACAGAACTGGGGAGGAAAGAAATTTATGGTGCTATTTGACTAAAAGAAGGGATCAATTGGTAGTATACATCCAGAGAAATCAAGGTACCGGTAGTTTCATAATGCAAGGTGGTGTGGATGGTAAAAATTGTATAGCCTAATGAGACTACAGCCTGAGTACAATACACATGTTCAAATGGATGTATGTTGAAGCAGTCATACAGAAATAAAGAGCCTTGTACTGAATACACTAACGCAGAGTTGTATTAAACCAGCCTTCACACTGAAAACCACTACTTCTTCAGTGCCCTGAAAAGAAAAACGATGTAAGTCACGAAATAAATAATGGTTGCCAATAACAAAAAACTTGAACATCCAGACATTTCCTTCTTTTCCCTTTATGGTGTCTCCTGTGAAACACAAAACTATTGAAGTTGTGTGGACTTGTTCTGAAATATAACTTTGATTTTCCAAAGTGCTGTGCTTCCTGATACACCATCCAAACTTAGCATTTGAATCAAGTTCATCAAAATATTTGCTCATTTTCTCTGATTGCGATTTTTACTATTCTCTTGCGTAAATTTAATTTATTCATTTTACGTCGAGGGCTAAATACTTGCTGATTCTGTTCTAACTAGTAAAAGACTCTGTCTTGTACTGCGGAACGGATGTTTATACTACTACCTCATGTTGCTTGATTGTCTATGGACACGTAAGGTGTAAAAAAGTGCTTCCAACTTATTGTTTAACTTCCTTTACAAATCCGATTAATATAAAATATGTATATATTACTGCAAGTATCTCACTGGCCGGGTGCAAGTCTTTCAATTGGGTGCCACTTCAGCGACTTGCGTGTTCGTAACTTAGCCCACCTGTCCATGTTGGGAAAGGAGACCAACAGCGTACGTGGAATCCGAACTATGTGTCTTTTCTAGTGACTCCTCACATAGTTGATAGCTGAAGACTAGATTAAAGGCAGAGGGATTTGATGCTGCAACCTCTCGGCTTCCATGCACGCGCTTTAGCACTAGACCACAAGGCCTAACGGAAAAATGTACAACCACACAGTACGATTAAAAATTAATAATATAACATTACAACTGTGCTCGAGCAATGTTTCCAAGTACGAATTTTAGTTTCAGAACGAATTTCTGTTTGCAGTAGCATCATTTTTGCAGTAGAAAGCGACATTAACACCCCATGAAGCATTAAGACCCCGTGAACTATGGACCTAGCCTTCAGTGGGGTGGCTTGCGTGCCGCAACGATACATATAGCCGTACCGTAGGTACAACCACAATGGAGGGGTATTTTCCGGCCGAAGTGGCCGAGCGATTCTAGGCGCTTGAGTCTGGAACAGCGCGAACGCTACTGTCGCAGGTTCGAATCCTGCCTCGGGCATGGATGTCTGCGATGTCCTTAGGTTAGTTAGGTTTAAGTAGTTCTAAGTTCTAGGGGACTGATGACCTCAGATGTTAAGTCCCATAGTGCCATTTGAACCATTTGAACGGAGGGGTATTTTTGAGAGGACAGACAGACGTGTGCTTCTTGAAGAGAGGCAGCAGCCTTTTCAGCAGTTTCTGTGGCAACAGGGATGGTTGACTGACCTGGGCTTGTAACATCAACCAAAACGATCTTGCTGTGCTAGTACTGGGAAAGGCTGAAAGCAAAGAGACACTACGACTGCAATTTTTCCCCAGGGCATGCAGCTTTACTATATGGTTAAATGATGATGGCGTCCTCTTGGATAAAATATTCCGGAGGTAAAATAATCCTCCATCCGGATCTCCGTGCGGAGACTACGCATGTGGATGTCGCCAGCAGGAGAAACAAAACTGGCGTTCCACAGATCGCAGTGTTCATCCCTTAGTCAGGCAGGTAGGTTAGAAAATTTTAAAAGGGAAACGGAGAGGCTGAAGTTAGATATAGTGGGGGTTAGTGGAGTTCGGTAGCAGGAGGAACAGGGCTTCAGGCCAGGTGAACACAGGGATATTTATATGCAGAATAAGATACTGGCATTGCAGGAGTGGATTTAATAATGAACAAGAAAATAGGGATACAGGTAAACTACCATGACCAGCATAGTGAACGCACTATCGTAGCCAAGACAGACACAAAGCCCACGCCTACTACAGTAGTACAAGTTTAAATGCCAACTAGCTCCGCAGATGATGAAGAGATTGGCAAAATGTATGAAAGGATAAAAGAAATTATTCAGATAGTTAGAGACGAATATTTAATTGGGGTGGGGGACTGGAATTCGAGGGTAGAAAAGGAAAATAAGGTAAAATAGTAGGTGAATATACACTCGAGGAAAGGAATGAAAGAGGAAGCTGTCTGGTGGAATTTTGCACAAAGCGTAATTTAATCATCGCTAAACCCTGGTTTATGAGTCATAGAAGAAGGGTGTGTATCCGAAAGAAATCTGGAGACACCGCAAGTTTTGAGACTGGTTATACACACATCAAAAATAGTTTTGCATCACTCCGGTTCCCAGAACTCCTGAATATATACGTTGACTGTGGATATTGTATGAAAGACACAGTTCCTTTGACTGTTCAGAGATATCACTAAACCCGCCCAAAGATGTAAACAACCATGCATGAGCAGCACCTACTGGACGGAGGGGGTCCGACTGTCGATCAGATCCAGTCGTTCCACCAGGAAGGAGGTATACGGCTCATGTTGTCCATAGTTCAACCATTGATTGTGTATATAAACATATTCTTCATGTAATCGACATGTTTAATATACTAGTTCGACATATACATATTGCATCCTCCTGAAATGCTGTTAAGCTTTACTACTGTTGCCACTACCACCTCTATTAATACTAATAATAAAAAGTAGTAAATAATAGTGCTGGATGATATTTACTTCCGAACGCCTAGAAGGATATGTTTGTTCAGTTCACAGAAGTTTTTTCTTCTCCGTGACGTTTGACCCTGAGTGTAGCTAAGTTTACTAAAACTTCAGGTAATAATTCTGTTAACAACTCTGCCATTCTAAAAACCTTCTGTATATACTATTGGATGTTGTTCTGGATAACCAGCTACCCAATGTCACATGATTTAATTCAATAACATTTTCTATATTTTTATGTCGACTTCTATAGTTTATAGTTTCATCGAATGATTTTTTGTTGAGGAATATGAACATGATTTCACAGGTAGATGCCGTGTTTCTTGACTTCCACAAGGCGTTCGATACAGTTCCCCACAGTCGTTTAATGAACAAAGTAAAGAGCATATGGACTATCAGACCAATTGTGTGATTGGATTGAGGAGTTCCTAGATAACAGGACGCAGCATGTCATTCTCAATGGAGAGAAGTCTTCCGAAGTAAGAGTGATTTCAGGTGTGCCGCAGGGGAGTGTCATAGGACCGTTGCTATTCACAATATACATAAATGACCTTGTGGATGACATCGGAAGTTCACTGAGGCCTTTTGCAGACGATGCTGTGGTGTATCGAGAGGTTGTAACAATGGAAAATTTCACTGAAATGCAGGAGGATCTGCAGCGAATTGACGCATGGTGCAGGGAATGGCAATTGAATCTCAATGTAGACGAGTGTAATGTGCTGAGAATACACAGAAAGATAGAACCTTTATCATTTAGCTACAAAATAGCAGGTCAGCAACTGGAAGCAGTTAATACCATAAATTATCTGGGAGTACGCATTAGGAGTGATTTAAAATGGAATGATCATATAATGTTGATCGTCGGTAAAGCAGATGCCAGACTGAGATTCATTGGAAGAATCCTAAGGAAATGCAATCCGAAAACAAAGGAAGTAGGTTACAGTACGCTTGTTCGCCCACTGCTTGAATACTGCTCAGCAGTGTGGGATCCGTACCAGATAGGGTTGATAGAAGATATAGAGAAGATCGAACGGAGAGCAGCGCGCTTCGTTACAGGATCATTTAGTAATCGCGAAAGCGTTACGGAGATGATAGATAAACTCCAGTGGAAGACTCTGCAGGAGAGACGCTCAGTAGCTCGGTACGGGCTTTTGTCAAAGTTTCGAGAACATACCTTCACCGAAGAGTCAAGCAGTATATTGCTCCCTCCTACGTATATCGCGCGAAGAGACCATGAGGATAAAATCAGAGAGATTAGAGCCCACACAGAGGCATACCGACAATCCTTCTTTCCACGAACAATACGAGACTGGAATAGAAGGGAGAACCGATAGAGGTACTCAAGGTACCCTCCGCCACACACCGTCAGGTGGCTTGCGGAGTATGGATGTAGATGTAGATGTAGAACATCAGTAGGGTAAATTGTACTCCCTACTAGACATATTTGTTTGTCCTTTGTTTCATCCCAAGTCTTGTTCTGCTCTTTCTAGTAATGAATAAAGCACTGAATACAGGGATTAAGATCCTTCTTTTGATTAGTCTCTCCTTCGATATGTCTATTTGTGAAGTTTTGTTGACTGAGTTGTCCATTTAATTGTTCTTCTCTTTAGCAACCGCCTACTTCGTTGTCATATGCAACTACTAAACTACTTGTCTCTGATCCCACATACTATTCTTACATTTATTCTCTTCCCCAGTTTCGTATTTGCGAGTAAAATGCTGTTCATTCATACACTGTTGCGTTAAGTCAGTATCATAATTTTGATTACTTCTTCAATGTCCTGAGAATTTCTCTTGTCCTACTCTTCGTTCCATTAATTCTATCCACATTACAATCTAGGCTTGTTGTGAAATGCTACTATGTCGTCAGCCGTTATTTGATAGCTATAAACTTCCCGCTTGCTGAGAAATTCGCTTTTTGTTGTATCAGTATGGATGAAAATTTATAACTTAACACCTTATCGATAAAACAACGCTGGAGTGCAGTGCAAAAATTCTAGAGAAGGTGTCACAATTAACGTTGCTGTGGACTGCTCATTAGTAATTATCTGCTTTAAACTAATGAAACATATGATAGTTTTCTAACGTATACTGCAACTGCCGTAAACAGAAAACATATTTTTCGCCACTAATTTCGCTTTTTTAATTTTTTTCCAAAGAGTTGGCGATAAAAAATTTAGCCATATGTAAAAATGAGTAGCACAGCGCGGCAGCGGTGGGGCTCGCCTGTTGCAGTTAATGAGCCACAATATTTGTTTACGGCAGTCCGCCCGCGCCAGCGCCGCGTAATTGGCGTAGTTGCAGCCGACTGCCTCCAGCAGCGCCACTGTCGCCGCCAATTGTTACTGCAGGGCCCGCTGCATCCAAACTGCACAGGCCTAAAAATTGTCCAGCGCGCAGGCACCCATGTGATGACTGCAACATGCAGTATCTCGCGATACCTACACATACTCTCATAAATTGAAACATGTGGAGCGAAGTAGCACTTCATATCTGACTCCAGGAAAACATAGCCTAAAGAGGTAATTTTATTGCAAAATTAAAGTGTGAGCCACAATGAACTCTTCATGGTCATACACAATTTGCTCACAGCATGATGAATTCTGATGTAACCTTTATCGAATGCAGCCACAGTTCCGAGTGTCGTCAAACATGGTACACTAATAAATACAGAAACATAATCTTGTTGACGAGTGTCGTAACATTTAAGATAAGGTAACTACGGTATTTTAGGTAGCAGCTAATACTGCCTCAGAAAATCTTTTCCACAAGGAAAGTCGTTTGTTGTTGTATGTTTCACTATCTTATTAAACCTACAAAAATGTAACTCAGAAATATGTTTCCTGTTAATTATATTACTATATTGACCAATAATCGTTAATAAAACATTCTATAATAATCCTTAACATATGTTGGTAGTCAGAGAATTCAAGTAAATTATATGATACAATTTAATTTTTGTCATTTACTCTTTAACTATTAACTTGAATCTTTAAAGCATTGAATAGGCCTATTATAATGTCAAGGAGTATTAACATCTGGCAGAGAAACAAAATGGAATATCAGAAAAAGTCCTCTTTCGAGGCTCCTTCCCTTACCACAGAAACATCATATCTTCCCATTTACAAAAAGAAACAAAGTTGGCGTCGTAGTTCAGGAGATAATAGACGATACAAGTTACCTGAGTACCTCATAAAATTCGGCACATTGACCGTTAAACACACATGTTCCTTGTATTTTGCACGCTAAAAGCTCGTCGATTTTCTTCCTCCCGTCCAGGAGAGTAGGGCTAACTGACCTTTCTGGATCAATTCGAGGCCATGTACTAATTACCCTTAACTACTTTCACTTTTATGCAATTGTTATGTGTTAAAGAAACAACTACGATACAATACAAGGTCATGAACAGCTCAAGTGTCCAAAGACAATCCAAGGTCATGTGACCTTACCGGAGTTTCTAATTCATGTGATATGTTTACGCGGAAGGTTCTCGGTTCGAACTGTGGCAAATTTAATTTTCTTAATTTTCGACCAGTGTAATTGAAATTTTGCATCTGAAATAGCGCAATACACGTAAGTACAGCTCCCATTATCACATCCAGCCAATTGCCCTAAAAGCCCAATAAGGGTATGGGTCTTGGTTCCACCCCAGCATGCGCACTTTTTTAAAATATTTTTGTGTCAGATGCCCTTAGCATTTAACTATTTCAATACAGCTCACTCCTATAAATCCAACCAATTACCCTAATAGTTCTGTATCTGTAAGGTCATACACAACTGTAACATCACATAAGTCACACTCCACTGCCATGGAGGGCTTGTGCATGTGAATACAAAAACTGTTAAATCGTATTGCTAGTTCACTGCAGAGTGCTGTAGTTTAACAATACATACATATTAACATCATATGCGTCGAAATGAGTAAAGGTTGGCGTAGTACCAGGTTGTAACTGTGAAGTATTACCGGAGTTTGAGAATGTGGGGAATAATACTAAAGTTCAGTTTACTGAGTTGGAGTGGAAACATCTATGTAGCAAGATGAAGCACAATATAGGGGTTGTGACAACACAGTATAATCCACTGCATCTTCCTCCAAACATCAACGTCTTTAGCAACAACGCATCCATCACCAACCTGTACGGAACTCTTATACTGGAGTTAAGATCTGAAAACCCTTCTCAGTATATGTACCTCGTATTTACATCGATCAAGTACAGTTAGTTTGCAGTGGCTGTATGGTGCAGTATGTCTTGTAAAGACAGACTAAGTCGATGGCAGCTATATTTAAAAACACTCTTTGATGATATTGTCTATTATGTATGTGAATATAGCGTACATGAGTATTTGGAACAATGTATAAACAGTTCTACGCACTCAATACCAAATTCTGCTGCTATCACCCCTATAGGAATTAAATCTATTCAACCTGAATTTACAGATGCAATACCGAAGCATGTCAGTCCTCCTATTGGTTTCAATACCACAGAAGCAGAGTCTATCAGTACTGCCAGAATAAGGTAAAATAATAATAAAAGGATTTAACAATTATTTATTTTTGCATACATTTTTTGATACTAAAAAAATTATTTACAACTTACTATTTACAGAAGCAGTTCCCATGTTAATATCTAATAACAGTGTTTATTTACAGGAGAAAAAATATAACACTTTTATGACCAGCAACTGGAAACCTAAACTAATATCACTCTAGCTAATGTATACTTAGTATGCTAGACTCACACACACACACACACACACACACACAGATACACACCACACCACACCACCACCACCACCACCACCACCACCACACAAACACACACAAAATATAAATATTTTCACTCATTCAGTGAATATTGCAGGTATGTTACACTTCAGTTCCATACTCACAAATGATCCCAACCTTCAGAGTAGCAAAATTTCATATCGAAGGTTGTAGCACACTTAAAATTTGGCTTGGCAATCCTTGTAGTAGAGTATGTATCACGTTTTCTTAATTCAAAATTGGCAACGCACCATATGTGGATATGGTGGAGGAGAGCCATCGCCAGCACCACCATACAGACACTGTACGTAACTGTCAATCATGCTAAACACCCTTACCCCATCTAAGGGTTGTATCTTTGTCTGTACCATATGCGTACATTTTGGAATGTAGATGTATCAATTCATCGATCTGCTAGCTATTTGCTCAGTCTTTCATTAGACCGATAACCTCATTGTTTACAGGCTTTATGCCATAGGGATTACTAGCCGCATATCCAGACATGTTGAATTCATTGGGATGGCACCATATGACTTCACATGGATCACAACACTGCAGCCAATAAATGAAGCTGTCAGTATCCACGCAAAGCGACTTAGGGTCTTAAAATGAAATTAAGCAAACTCATAATGGAACATGTGTAGTTTAGATAAATCAACATATACATACATGCACAAACAGGTTTCGTGGACTGTACTGGTAGCTTCCCAATCTCCGGAGTAGCAAAATTTTAAATCGAGGCTTATAGCACATTTAAAATTTTCCTTGGCAATCAATTGCCTTCAGCCACATTGCCCACCCCAAGAACAGACTAAATAAATATCACACCACTTTCGAACTTTTGTGTGGTTATTTTGTACACTGCATTGTTAATTAGTGTGTAGAAAGCATTTTCAGACGACAAAGTTGCCAAAGCTCTCTTTTAATATTTGAATCAAAGTACTCCTTCAGCAATAACACTGATCGGATTCAGTAGCGCAATGGAGTTTACTCAGTTTCCTCCCCAGCTTTAGACAATGCATAAGGTTTCTGTAATGTATGATGTACTGGTTTTTCCTTCCAGAGATGCCAATAGGCTCCGGATGAGAACCATTCTGCAGAACTCGATACTGTAGATGTAGTGGTAACTTTTTGTAGGCATAATGATATCTCATGTCTACCTCCAAGACATATCCTATCTTATAATCAGCTGCCACAGATGAGAAATCACGTCATCTGACGATTTCATATTTAGGTAGCCATCGAAACCCTTCAGTACGTATAGATTGTTGTATGGAATTTCCGTACAAATGGTTAACATTCAGATATAGGATGTAACTTGAATGAAAAGATGCTTTGTCGGGTGATGCGCTCATTTGCTTATTATTTACCTCTGTATAACTATGTGGGCCTTGGTTAACGACTCTGCAAACCCCTCTTTCAAAAACAGTAACAAGTCAACATCTGTTAATATTTGTAACAAGACATGTATCTTTTTTAGCACTGTGTCCCATGAACGACTTGGTGTTATGTAATAGAAGGCACGATCTAACTCATACGTTCCCATGCATAAATTCTGGAATTGCTCGAAGATGTTTCCAAGTAGACACACACCGGTCGGTATTCATACGGTGACCTGCGTACACCCCTAAATTAGAGATCTTAATCTCTTACTGTCGCCAGTACGTTTACTGGAGAATGCTGCTGTGTTGAGTAAATCCAAATCTAAATATCGGTAAGGGAAGACTACTTTCTGAGTGAAAACGTAGCGTCATCAATATGTACAGCTCGAGAGAGGTGCATATCCTCTACAAGCATGGTTTCAGCAAATTTCTGCAGTGCTGCCTGCATAATCTTCAATTTTTCATGAAATGAAGCCTAATATGTTTCAGTGCTCTCAGCTATAACAGTAATATGAACATCGCACAAACCAAATTCACGCAAGGGCTCAATGAGAAACTGACCATAAAACCCACAAAAATTGTGGAAAAAGTGGGTATGTGTCGGAGGGGTTTGTAACTCAGTTGCACGAATTATGTGCTGCACTGCGGAAATTACCTGTCATAAACATGCGGTGCAATGAAACATAAACTTTATTTGGGAGATCTAAGAGAGCAACTATCTTCCAGTATCTTCCCCAAATAATTAGAAGTTGATATGCATGCGCACTTAACTTGATAAGTGGCTGCAAATTATATGTGTCTTCCCGTGATGACAGTATATGAGGTAGTGGGATCACCCTTACAGTATGCCACAGGAGTGAGAAGGCATTCAAAGTCGGCGTATGCAGAACATTATACGCACGGAGAAAAGTCTTAAAATTTATGAATTTACTTGCTTCTGTAGGAGTATCTGCATATACTGGGGGTTGTATAGGGCAAACTTGCTGATGATATGATCATGTATCACTCGTATAAAACATGTTCAAGGAGTCTAAGTGCCGTGATATGTATTTAACTGGGATGGAATTAGGTATGGTATGTTCTTTATCCAGTAGTTATGTTGCTTGTCATGATGAGGGAAGAGCGATAAATCGATATGTTTCTGCCGCTGACCTTTGAAATAGGATAAGTGAAGAAGACCGAAAACCTCATGTGCAGTCTTATTACAATTATTCGTACAGGTCCATACGTGAATAAGGTATAGCAGAATTCCTTAACTTCAAGTACTTTGTGACCTTCAGTCCTGATGTTAAGTTTCTTGCTGTCCTCATTTCCACTACTTCTCATTACTCTCGTCTTTCTTCGATTCACTCTCAATCCATATTCTGTAATCTTCAGGTTATTCATTCCATTCAGCATATCATGTAATTCTTCTTCACTTTCAATCACGATAGCAATGTCATCAGCGAATCGTATCATTGATATCCTTTCACCTTCAATTTTAATTCCACTCCTGAACATTTCTTTAATTTTCATCATTGCTTCTTCAATGTGCAGATTGAACAGCAGGCTGTAAAGACTGCATCCCTGTCTTACAAACCTTTTTAATCTTAACACTTCGTTCCTGGTCGTCCACTCTTATTATTCGCTTTTGGCTTTTGTATATATTTTGTATAACCTGCCTCTCCCTATAGCTTACCCCTATTTTTCTCAGAATTTCGAACATCTTGCTCCATTTTCCATTGTCGAACGCTTTTTCCAGGTCGACAACTCCTATGAACGTGTCTTGGTTTCTCTTTAGTCTTGATTCCATTATCAACTGCAACGTCAGAATTGCCTCTCTGGTGTCATTACTTTTCTAAAGCCAAACTGATAGTCATCTAACACATCCTCAGTTTTCTTTTCCATTCTTCTGTATATTATTCTTGTAAGCAGCTTCGATGGATGAGCTGTTAAGCTGATTTTGCGACGATTCTCGCACTTGTCAGCTCTTGGAGCCTTCGAAATTGTGTGGATGACGTTTTCCGAAAATCAGATGGTGTTTCGTCAGACTCATACATTCTACACACCAACGTGAATAGTCGTTTTGTTGCCACTTCCCCCAATGATTTTAGAAATTCTGATGGAATGTTATCTGTCCCTTCTGCCTTATTTGATCTTAAGTCCTCCAAAACTCTCTTAAATTCTGTTTCTAATACTATCTCTTCTAAATCAACTCCTTTTTCTTCCTCTACCACATCAGACAAATCTTACCCCTCGTAGAGGCCTTCAGTGTACTCTTTCCACCTATCCGCTCTCTCGTCTGCATTTAACAGTGAAATTCCCGTTGCACTCTTAACGTTACTACCCTTGCTTTTAATCTCACCAAAGGTTGTTTTGACTTTCCTGTATGCTGAGTCAGTTCTTCCGACAATCATTTCTTTTGCGATTTCTTCACATTCTTCATGCAGCCATTTCGTCTTAGCTTCCCTGTACTTCCTATTTATATCATTTCTCAGCGACTTATATTTCTGTATTCCTGAATTTCTCTGAAAACTTTTGTACTTCCTTCTTTCATCGATCAGCTGAAGTATTTATTCTGTTACCAATGGTTTCTTCGCAGTTACCTTCTTCGTACCTATGTTTTTCTCTTCAGCTTCTCTGATTTCTCTTTTTAGAGATGTCAATTTCTCTTCAACCGTACTGCCTACCGAGCTATTCCTTATTGCTGTATCTATAACCTTAGAGAACTTCAAGCGTATCTCGTCATTCCTTAGTACTTCTGTATCCTATTTCTTTGAGTATTGGTTCATCGTGACTAATCTCTTGAACTTCTAAATTGTAATCTTAGTCTATATTGCTCCTGGGTACGCATCACAACCCAGTATCTAATTTCGGAATCTCTGTCTGACCATGATGTAATCTAACTGGAACCTTTCCATATCACCCGGTCTTTTCCAAGTAGACCTTCTTCTCTTGTGATTCTTGAACAGAGTGTTCGCTATTACTAGTTTAAATTTATTACAGAATTCAGTTAGTCTCTCTCCTCTCTTATTCCTTGTTCCAAGCCCATATTCTCTCGTAACCTATTCTTCTACTCCTTCCCCTACAACTGTATTCCAGTCCCCTATGGACATTAGATTTTGATCTCCCTTTATATAGTGTATTACGAGCGTCGTCATATACTTTCTCTATCTATTGCGTCGTCGGCATGTAAGCCTTAACCATCATTGTAGTGTTGGTTTCCTGTCGATTCTGACAAGAACAACCCTATCACTGAGCTGTTTACCCGAACACTCTCTTTTCCCTATCTTCCTATCCATAACGAGTTCTACTCCCGTTATACCATTCTCTGCTGCTGTTGATATTACCCTACAGTCATCTGACTAGAAACCCTTGCCTTCTTTCCATTTCACTTCACTGGCCCCTACTATGTCTAGACTGAGCCTTTGCATTTCCCTTTTCAGACATTCTAGCTTCCCTAGCACATTCAAGTTTCTGACAATTCATCCCCTTCCTCTTAGAACGTTATCTGTGCCTTGATTATTCAATCTTTTTATCATGGTCGCCTCCCCCTTGGCAATCCCCTCCAGGAGATTAGAATGGTGGAATATTCCGGAATCTTTTGCCAATGGAGAGATAATCACGACACTCTTTCAATTAAAGGGCACATGTCCTGTGAATACACGTTAAATGTATTTAATTCAGTGGTTTCCATTGACTTATTCATCCTCATGCCATTGAGAATTGCTGATTCTTCCGCCTTTAGAGGCAATTACCAATCCCAAAGACAAGGCCATCAGCGCAATGAGGTTGACTTTCAATGACGGAAGTCTTCGGACATTGCTGATTATTAGTCAAAATTTAAGCGGTGGAGGGTTTCGAACCCGAGACCGAGGACTATTTTATTACTAATTAAAGAAGCTACCCTTTTTTTTAAATTTTGGAAGGGAGGGCGGGGAGGACAGATCGGGCAGAGGTTATAACCCGAGGCCTGGCCACAGTGTCCGCCTCGCCCGCCAAGGTATGGTGAGGGGAATCAGTTGTGGGATTTTATTTACTTATTTTTAAATATAGTTGTAATTTGTACTTACTTTATACCACACTGAAAATAAATGTACCAAGACATCATCGTGCTCTGAGGAAACAAGATATCTCGGTACTTCCCTAAAGCGAGATAATACATAAGGGGAAACGAAAAATGTGCTTCGCTCACAATGTAGGAGGGTGTTTTGCTACTCCCCTTACGCTTCATCATCCAGGTACGTCTTCACGCATGTCGTACGTTGTTCCACCGATAATCGGACATGTTCTTGTCGGATCAGTCGATGGGTATCTTCTCCTATCTGTTGATGATCCAGCTGCGTGGAGGGTCGCGTAGGGTACTCTCTAAGTAATAAGAAAAATACTATTCATATTTTAGGTCCCGTACAATCTTGCAATGATGTTCTTGTAAGTAGTTCCAAAAGTCCAGTACACCTTTAGGTCCATCGTGAAATAAGTGTTGTACCGCATGCCCATGGACCCACGTGACTGAGTTGGTTTTGGTGCACAGGAAATACTGTTCATATGGGAATAGTAGAAGCCGAGGTGTGATGTGTTCCGAAGTCGGCCGTAGAAAATACGACAAAATTTGTCGCACCAAGCGCCATACGCCTTCTGCCGAGCCACATGTTAGACAGCATTCCGCAGTCTGCACATAGAGGCGAGTCTGCCATATTTATCTTGTTGAGACGTGATCGGGTGATCTGTTTACCGTTGACTGATCTACCATAAGGATCGGACGTCTGTATCCAGTGTAACCTAGTGGATCGTCCGCCGCACCTCCTTCCAGCTAACCTGAGGGCATTTGTTCTCCACGATGTTTGGTGGGCGCCTCTGCTGTAGGACGCGATATATACACTGTAAGTAGGCTGTTTATGTTTCCTCTATGTAAGAAGGCTGTTTATATTTTCTTATTGGCAACGTTACGTAGCGCTCTGTACGAAAATCACTGGCTGTGCTGTGTGCAGTCTGTGGCTAGTTTGCATTGTTGTCTGCCGTTGTAGTGTTGGGCAGCGGCAGCTGGATGTGAACAGCGCGTAGCGTTGCGCAGTTGGAGGTGAGCCGCCAGCAGTGGTGGATGTGGGGAGAGAGATAGCGAAGTTTTGTAATTTGTCATGAACTGCTACATATATTATATTTATTAAGGTAAATACATTGTTTGTTCTCTATTAATATCTTTCATTTGCTAACTATCCCTATCAGTAGTTAGTGCCTTCTGTAGTTTGAATCTTTTATTTAGCTGGCAGTAGTGGCGCTCGCTGTATTGCTGTAGCTTGAGTAACGAAGATTTTTGTGAGGTAAGTGATTTCTGAAAGGTGTAGTTTAATGTTACTCAGGGCCATTCTTTTGTAGGGATTTTTGAAAGTCAGATTGCGTTGCGCTAAATAATATTGTGTGTCAGGTTAAGCACAGTCGTGTATAATTGTTCTAAGGGGACGTTTCATATGTCGACCCTTAGCCGAGGATACCTCACTGGAATCTTCTGATTTTTTTCTTGTAGTTTGTGTAATTAGTGTAGATTTTGTTTATTGCTAGCGCGTAATTGTAGAGAGAATCTCCTTTGTAGTTGCAGCCTTTCATTGTTGTACAGTAAAACAGTTCTGGCATGCATGTAGATTTGCACCAAGTATTTCGCAGCTGCAATTAACTAGATATTATTTTCAGTACTATGTTAATGTGTTCTCTTATTTTTGCTCTTCAAATTGTGCTTTTCTGTGTTATCGTGTGAAATATTGTGACAATAATGACGTGTGAAAAACGTAACACTAGGCTTCAAACTAAACTGAGAAATAATAGTGACGACGAGCGTAGCTTATCAGCACCACTGGGTAGTGAATTAACAGACATTCGAAGTAGTAATTTGGTAATTGTGCATAGGGAGATGGAGCGGCCGGCAAATAATGGTGTAGACAGTCAAACAGGTAGTGAACAGGGAAGCATTATCGATCGATCGGTCGGCAACAGCTCGCCTCAGGAATCCGAAATGATAGGACACAATTTTGCAAATACTGTAGATTCAGGTTTTGCGTCCTCTCCGTTTTCTCAAATGAGTCAAGACACATTTTCTGCTTGTCAAAATGTGAATGTTGCCGGTGAAAATGCACTGCCAAAAAGCACAGAGAAACAGATTCCAGACACTAATACATTATTATTGCAATTAATGCAACAAATGGAACAAAATCAGAGACAAATGGGACAGAATCTTCTAAAGTTACACACAATGGAACAAAATCAGAGACAAACACAGCAAAAGCTTCAAAAGTTAGACACAATGGAACAAAATCTTCAAAAGTTAGACACAATGGAACAACACCAGAGACAAACACAGCAACAGCTTCAAAAGTTAGACTCATTGGAACAAACTCTCGAACAAACACGTGAAGATTTAACTGCTGAGTTACATAACATTGAATCGAAACGTCAGAAAGTGTGTAATGACGTAAAAACACAAATTTGTGAGCATGTTCAACCTATTTTTTCGCGGCATGAAAATGCATTACAGAATCACGAAGCAGCCTTAAAAGAACTGCAAACCATTGTTCATGAAAATCATGAGACCTTGTGGGCTAAAATTGACTCAGTTGCATCTACCAATTCGGTTACACAACTTGCAAAAACTCAGGAAAACTTAAAGGACACAGTAGATTCGATTTCAACACAAATGGATACTCTGAAGCTTGGTTCAGAAAAACACACTGAGGAAATGTGTTCATTATCAGAGAAAGTAGTTGAACTTTCGGATCGGCTAAATAATTTATCTACGAAGGTAGATGATAATCTGAATAACGCAAAGCTGGTAGTCTTTAATGACACAGAAGAGAGCGAACAAATTAGGAAACTGAAACAAAATCTGAATCAAATTGATACGCAACATCAAAGAGAAATCCGAGAAGTAGAAGATCAGCTGACACAGGTAATACAAGAATTACGTATATCAGAGGACACTCGCGCTCCATTACGGGAAGAGGGACATAGAAATACGGAACAGCCACAAATTAATAACACAGGGCACTTCGGAAATTATGAAAGAAATTGGCAAGGTACAACGAATTTTAAGATGGAACCGCCGAAACGACGTAACAATGACCGACATGCGACTCGCCGACATGATGATTTTGATTATAAGCTGTTCATTACTACACGTAAATTCAAAACGTTTAAGAACTCTGCTAACGACATTCATCCACAAGTGTGGCTCCATCAATTCTCTCATTGTTTTCCTCCCAACTGGCCATTGGAGCATAGATTAGAATTTATGTGTGGCTACTTGGAGAATGAACCAGCTGTAAGAATGCGATCGGTCATTCACGATTGTCACAGTCAAGGAGAATTTTATCATGCCTTCCTCTCAGCGTATTGGTCTCAAGCTACACAAGACCGAGTAAAACATAGCATCATAATGATGAAACGTTTCGAACAATCTGAATTTTCCAGTCTTATGAAATATTTTGAAGACATGTTGCATAAGAATCAGTACCTGTCAAACCCATACAGCCCCTCAGAACTCATCCGCATTTGCTTAATCAAACTGCCTGAACATTTACGACATATTATTTTAGCAGGACGTTGCAAAGACGACATTGAAGCTTTTCAGGGACTGTTACAAGAACTGGAAATTGACACAGACAGTCGCGGGATGCGAAAACGGGAAAACAATCACTACAGGGCACATCCGTCACAATTCCGTGATGACAGAAACAATAACTGGACACGACAATTCTATTCTTACAACGTAAATCGTGACCAAAAGAGACACCACCCGTATGACAACCGCTGGCAGAGTAATAGTTACAGAGAGAGATCGCATTTCCGTAGTAATGAATATGACAGAGACACTCATAGAAACAGACAATTTGGCAACCAGAACAATTATTATCACGGGAGACAGAATAACTTCAGACGCAACGGTCCACTGTGCAGTGGTAATTCAGGGAGAAATTCTCCACCACATGACCGACAAACAAGAAACTATGTAAACTACCGACAAAACGACAGACGTGAATTTCATCAGAACTGGCGGGTTTCTAACAGAGCTGGGCCATCTCGGCAAGGCGAATTTGTGGAAGTTAGGCCTCCTAATCCCAGTAACGACGCGCGGCAACAAAGAGACAGACAATGACTCGCACCGCAGGCATACACGTGCGCCGGCTGGATCCGAGAAAAATAACATTACATCTGGTACTGCTAATGAGATTTTAATGCAACATTTTGGTTCACTTGAAAATACATTCTGGATTTAAAGTACTTTCTGTGAGATTAAAGATGACTTAGTATTTGGTTTCTTTGACAGCTACACAGTTATATTACGACACTACTAATGTGTGACACAATTTACATTGTTGCTTTTGCGGTGTATCTGTTTTATATCTGCACAGTTTTTCTGAATTCTTCTGGAAAGCAAAACATGTTTTAGTAGTAACTTTTGTGGTATAGCTACAATGAGACAGCCTTTTCCATAGCACAACAATACGTTACAGCACAGTACTATCATCATCACAACAATAAGCGTAATAACTAAGATATCTCTACGCAAAGCATTTCACTTTTGTTTATCATGAGGTAAGTACATTGGCTTCTGCAGAACTTAGCTTTTGGAGGACGATAACTACGACACTATGAAACGTCCCCTTAGAACAAATTATACAATGTTTTTAGCGCAACGCAATCTGACTATCAAAGATCCCTGCAAAAGAATGGCCCTGAGTAACTTTAACCTATACCTTTCACAAATCACTTACCTCACAAAAATCTTCATTACTCGAACTACTGCAATACAGCGAGCGCCACTATTGCCAGCTAAATAAAAGATTCAAACTACAGAAGGCACTAACTACTGATAGGGATAGTTAGCAAATGAAAGTTATTAATAGAGAACAAACAATGTATTTACCTTAATAGTCATAATATATATAGCAGTTCATGACAAATTACAAAACTCTGCCATCTCTCTCCTCACATCCACCACTGCTGGCGGCTCACCTCCAACTGCGCAACGCTACGCGCTGTTCACATCCAGCTGCCGCTGCCTAACACTACAATGGCAGACAACAATGCAAACTAGCCACAGACTGCACACAGCACAGCCAGTGATTTTCATACAGAGAGCGCTATGTGGCGACGGCGTTACCAGTGTAAGAACCTAAACAGTCTACTTACATAAAGAAAACATAAAGAGCCTACTTACATAGCCCCCATGCTCCCCACAAAAAAAATTTACAAAATATTTTTGGGCAGTGGCCAATAATGATTTGAAAAATTTTCTCATAATTACAGTAAGGAAGATATCAAATGCACACACTTATTTATACAATGTTGGTCAAAAGCTAAAATTTTCTCACAGTCAATAAAGACAGTCCTGATCATTCATCAGAGTAAAACTGCCGTTTCTTTTCTCAAAGTCTGAGCAGTAAAAGACAATGCACACGGAAGTAGTGGATTTCCATGCAGTCTTGAAGATGTAGTGTTGTCCTTCCAACGGAAAGACAGTGCTGATTCCTGACATGCAGACGGGTAATGGGCCACAACAGAGCAAACCCACAGCAGAGTCATTCGACGTTTTGAAGAATATTGGTAGGTAGGTCATCACAGAGCAGACCCACTGTAGTCCTGGTAGAGATTACGGTATTGGTGGGCCACCAGAGGTGCAGACCCACTGCAGTCCTTGTAGAAATAATGGTATTGGTGAGTCATCAAAGATGCAGACCCACTGAAGTCCTTGTAGAGATGGCCAGCAGCCATCTGCTGCGACTGTGCAGGTGCACAATCACCATCGAAGAGTCTTGCAGAGAAGATAGCAAGTCCATAAACCACCACTTGTGCACGCACAAAGTTTTTGGGAATTGTCCTTAGAACCAGCAATGCTGTTATCCAGTCCCTTGCTGAATTATTAACACATATGCAAACACTAACAGTCCCTACTTCTCACATATTGTCCACATACTATGACCAACAGAAACGTGTGCAGTGAAATGGATGCTTACAAGTTACTTAATTTGATTAACTGGCGTCAATTACAATATTATAACATGAGAATACAATTACAAAGGTACAAAATACATCATTAAAAACATAACAGTACAGATAACATTTGTAGTACAGGCTTTACAACAGAATAGAAATAAACATATACATCAGTGTTACAGGAATTATGACATGAGTAAATACATAAACGATCAGAATAATTTTTGACACATCAACTTTACACATGAGTATTAAAACAGAATAAATAATGTCTAAACATCTTTACAAAGTAAATAACAGAGTATTAGAAAAAGTCTACAACATAGCTCTCATCAGCTAAACACATAAAGACAGGAAAAACACAAATACACAAGGGTACACAAACATATAGCGGAATAACACAAAAGGAAAGGACAGGGTTTGTTTTACTGCAGTACAGGGCCATTCTTTGCAGGGATCTTTGATAGTCAGATTGCGCTAAAAAAAAAAAAAAAAAAAAAACAAAAAAAAAAAAAAAAAAAAAAACACAACATTGTGTGTCAGTTTAAGCACAGTCTTGTATAAATCGTTCTAGGGGACGTTTCAACACTACTGACCATTAAAATTACTACACCAAGACGTAATGCAGATCATAAACGGGTATTCATTGGACAAATATATTATACTAGAACTGACATGTGATTACATTTTCACGCAATTTGGGTGCATAGATCCTGAGAAATCAGTACCGACAACAAACACCTCTGGCCGTAATAAGGCCTTCATATGCCTGGGTATTGAGTCAAACAGAGCTTGGATGGCGTGTACAGGTACAGCTGCCCATGCAGCTTCAACACGATACCACAGAGTAGCGACTGGCGTATTGTGACGAGCCAGTTCCTCGGCCACCATTGACCAGACGTTTTCAATTGGTGAGAGATATGGAGAATGTGCTGGCCAGGGCAGCACTCGACCATTTTCTGTACCCAGAAAGGTCCGTACAGGACCTGCAACATGCGGAATGAAGGGTAGAGCCACGGTTCGTAACACATCTGAAATGTAACGTCCACTGTTCAACGTGCCGTCAGTGCGAACAAGAGGTGACCGAGACGTGTAACCAGTGGAACCCCATACCATCACGCTGGGTGATACGCCAGTATGGCAATGACGAATACACGCTTGCAATATGCGTTCACCGCGATGTCGCCAAACACGGATGCGACCATCATGATGCTGTAACCAGAATCTGGATTCATCCGAAACAATGACGTTTTGCTATTCGTGCACCCAGGTTCGTCGTTGAGTATCCCATCGCAGGCGCTCCTGTGTGTGATGCAGCGTTAAGGGTAACTGCAGGCATGGTCTCCGAGCTGATAGTCCATGCTGCTGCAAACGTCGTCGAACTGTTCATGCAGATGGTTGTAGTCTTGCAAACGTCCCCATCTGTTGACTCAGGGATCGAGACGTGGCTGCACGATCCGTTACAGCCATGCGGATTAGATGCCTGTCATCTCGACTGGTAGTGATACGATGCCTTTGGGATCCAGCACGGTGTTCCGTATTACCCTCCTAAACCCACTGATTCCATATTCTGCTAACAGTCCATGGATCTCGACCAA
Source organism: Schistocerca cancellata (assembly GCF_023864275.1). Taxonomy (NCBI): domain Eukaryota; kingdom Metazoa; phylum Arthropoda; class Insecta; order Orthoptera; family Acrididae; genus Schistocerca; species Schistocerca cancellata. The sequence goes on from NC_064626.1 coordinate 1,006,401,021, forward strand.
CGCGAGCAGCAATGTCGCGATACGGTAGACCGCAATAGCGATAGGCTACAATCCGACCTTTATCAAAGTCGGAAACGTGATTGTACGCACTTGGCCTCCTTACACGAAGCATCACAACAACGTTTCACCAGGCAACGCCGGTCAACTGCTGTTTGTGCATTACATATCGGTTGGAAACTTTCCTCATGTCAGCACGTTGTAGGTGTCGCCACCGGCGCCAACCTTGTGTGAATGCTCTGCAAAGCTAATCATTTGCATATCACAGCAACTTCTTCCTGTCGGTTAAATTTCGCGTCTGTAGCACGTCATCATGTCCGTAGCAATTTTAATGGCCTGTTTCGTCGGTAGTACTGCGATACTGTGTTCAATGTAAAAGTGTCCGAAGTAGTAGAAGCGTCGCCAGTGGGGGAATAAGGGAGGACGGAACTAAGGACTCCAACAGCAATCTTCCCGAGTTGTGTGAGCTGACAGCCAGGGTCACCGCTCTGTCGTGGACATGGACTAGGCCAAGACCGACTCATAACTGTCTTTGGAGAGTATGCCTGCACTGACGTAGGCTCCGAATGCCGCTAATAGACGTGTGTCTTTTGAAGAATGTTGAGGGTCCGCAGACGAAGGTTGGCGATCTGGACCAGAATTTGTTGTAGTAAAAGGCGGCAGTGCGCCGTACGTCGGCATGAAACTATTCCGAGACATTGGATAGTGCCACTAAGCTGTGGGGGTCGACACACACTGGAGTCAATCCGTCTCCTATGGCAACGGCGACCGATTTAGTGACATTGAGAGAGCCGCCGGAAGCCACACCGTGTGTGGTAATCCATTCTAGTGCACTGGTTACATCGTCACGATTGTGGAGTACGGGAACTATGTCGTTTACACATGCTGTACAGCGAAATGTGACGTCACGTAAGGTGAGTTCGGTGAGGCCACAGAGGAGCGGGTCCAGTGCCAGAGCGTGGGGTAAGATGGACAGGGGCAGCCTTGACGCACCGATCTGAAAATCGGGAGGGACTGCGTGAGACGCCCGCTAACGAAAACCTTGGAAGTCGTCCGTCGGATGAGACGCATCACGACGTCTGTGAATTGCTGTGGGTACTGCATGTGTTGGAAAACGGACTGTAGGTACGCTTGATCCACTCTGTCGAAAGCTTGGCTAAAATCTAGTGACGCCAGCGCTCTCGACGTGTGGCGTGCCCTCGCTAGGGGCAGTATGTCACGGTATCGGCACAGTGCTGTGTGGATGTTACTGATACCCACTAGGGACGCCTAATCTGGTGAGAGGACGTAAGGCAGTGTCGGTCGTATACGGTTTGCTCATAGTCTGGTGAATATCTTCATGTCGCAGTTGACGAGTGTTATCGGGCGGTAATCATGTATTCGAGCCCCATCTTTAGGTTTGTGAACCGGTATAATTATTCCTTCTACGAAAGCCGTGGGGAGCGGCACCGCGGGGAACATAAGCTCCCGACAGATGTCTGTCAACTTGGGAGCCAGTAAATACTGGAAAGTTCTATAAAACTCCAGAGGGAGCCCGTCGGGGCCAGGAGACATGTTCGACGCTCCTTTACCGATGGTGTCGATAACTTCGTCTTCCTTAATGTCGTTCAATAATTCAGCTAGTAAATCCTGTTAAGAAGAAAGGATAGGTATAGGACACATTCTGAGACATCAAAGGACCGCCACTTTAGTATTGGAGTGAAGTGTGGGGGGTAAAAATCGTAGAGGGAGACCAAGAGATAAATACAGTAAGCAGATTAAGAGGGACATAGGTTTCAAAAGCTATTGCGAGCTGAAGAGACTTGCTCAGGATAGAGGAGCATGGAGATCTGCATCAAACCAGTCTTCAGACTGAAGACCACAACAACAGCATGGTTTACAGCAAAAGTCATTGTAATAACTTGCAGACACACACTTTTTAAGTGCAACAATGCCTATTGACACTAACAACCCAGAAGTAAGGTAAATTCGAATGTTCGTGATGTTTGCTACAGGGTTATAGTGATAGTCGTTTATGAGATATCGTATTTTGAAAAGTTTCCACACCGACACTTGTTGGTGGCATTCAACCTACGTTGTTGTTACGTACGATGTTGTTATGTTTACTTACAGTGTGCTTGTGTGTTCCTAGAGTGCACTGCAAGTTGGTAGTGAGGGTGTGACCGTACAAGCAGTAGGTCGCGTGTGGATAATGGGATTTACGAATGCAGAAAACGCTGACATGCTTATGGTGTAAGGAAAGTGTGGGAAGACTGCAGTTTGTTCTTACACGGTGTGTGCGGTAAGATATCCCAATAGATGTCAACCACATCGGCAGTAATTTATCAACCTCTTCAACCAGTTACGTGAAACTGGTAGTGTGGCACATAGACAACGCAAGGGATGGAAATAAGTCACGACAGGAGAGAGGGCAATTAATGTTCTTGCTGCTGTCGCAGCTAACCCACACGTAAGCTCCCGCGCAATCACCTGCAGAAATGACTGGACTCAGGAAAATGTCTTATGAATTCTCCATCGACACAGGTTCCATCCATATCAAATCTCTCCATCAAGAGCTAACAGGAAAAGATTATGAGAACCGCTTCAACTTGTGTACATGAGCATAATGCAGGATAGTCCAAATGAGTAAGGTATCTTGCTTAGTGACGGCGCCACATTTGCCAATCATGGCCAGGTAAACCACCGAGACAAGCACAACTGCTATGTTGATAATCCCCGTTGGCTTTGTTAGGTGGGACATCTTGGTCGATGGAGTGGAAACATGTGGTGTGGGATACTGAATTATCAACTCTTAGAACCGTTTTTCATAGACGGAACATTGAACGCACACAAGCACCACAACCTTCCTTCTACGGATACTAGAAGACGTTCCTCTGCAGTGTACGAGGAACCTGTGGTACCAACGTGATTGCTGTCCAGCTCATAGTGCAGGAAGTGCTACAACATATCTTCACATTTTTTTTCAAATAGTTGGATTTCTATGGAGAAAAGTGAAAGACTCGGTCCATAACGACATACCAACTACATCTGATGATATGCAACGACGTATTACTGAAGTCTGCTTGGACATCTCTCCTAAAGCGATAGCGTGTAGCAGTCATTCCATACCAGGCTGGAAACGTGTATTACCTTTGCCGGTGGTCACTTTGAACACAACTTGTGATGGTCAGTTGTCTCGCGACTGTTCAGAAACAACACAACTACTGTATGCACTTGTGTTGTACCTTAGTGTGTACTAACATGTGTACTGTACAAATGTCATTGTGGGACCTTCTCAAAATATGATTAAAATCTCATTGGACCCCACAGGACAAAGGAACATCTAAAACGGCATGGGAAGGTGCAGGCAATTATCACAAGTCATTTGTTACTTGAAAAAGTCCAACAATATTTTATTGCACAGACATACCTTATAATTCAACTGGTGACAAAACACATTCGCACGGGATCATAGAACATTGTTCAAACGTACATCGATTCAGATTTACAGCTAAACAGGAGAATAGATTCAATATATATAATTATAGAGACACTGGCCAAAGATAACTCACAATTCTGAAAACATTTGATCAATCGGAGAAGGCTATATGGCAAAACACATTTCCTCTGAATTCTTTTACCCCATCTTACCACCATAAATATAGATAATTTCTCAAACAAAACGGAAACTACTCAGTTGAAATTTCCGGATATGCAACACACGATAGGTTCAATATAAATAAATAACAAAGATAAATTTCTTGCAAACCTGGCCAAAGTGAATCACTCGAGAACATTCAATGAATCAGGGAAGGCTCCTTGACATATTCAAGATACTAACGTGGAACCATGTAACAACTGGATATTACATCAACATTAAAACTATTATGTGAAACGTCCTCTTTGAAATATTATGTATGACTGTGCTGGTAAACCTCTTACATTATTTGTTTTTCAAACAGCTGAGTAAAACTGAACGTACTCAGACATTTCTCTCTTTACTTATTCTGTTCAACACTAAACTGAAACATAATATTTTTAGCGCAACGCAATCTGACTTTCAATAATCCCCACAAAAGAATGGCCCTGACTAACAATAACTTACACCTTTCATGATTCACTTACTTCACAAAAGTCTTTGTTACTCGAACTACTGCAATACAGCGAGCGCCAATACTGCCAGCAAAATAAAAGATTCTAACTACTGAAGCCACTACCTACTGATAGGCATAGTTAGCAAATGAAAGATTTTGATAGAGAACAAACAATGTATTTACCTTAATAGTGTTCAAAAGTCATCATATATATATCTATCAATTTATGACATTCATCTTTACAAATTTACTTTTTCTGGCGGACACACGTCCAGATCTTCCGTTCTCAAAACTCTGGCATCTCTCTGTCCACATCCACCACTGCTGGCGGCTCACCTCCAACTGCGCAACGCTACGCGCTGTTCACATCCAGCTGCCCAACACTTCAATAGCGAATATTCCAACAATGCCAACTAGCCACAGACTGCACACAGCACAGTCAGCGATTTTCATACAAAGTTCTATGTGGCGTTACCAACAGAGAAACCTAAACAGCCTACTGACATAAAAAATCCAAACTTCAGACAAATAAAACACGAAAGGCGAAGGTGCGGCAGGCCAGGTCTGAATAAGATGAAAAAAAGAAACGTCGCGACTGGCTAAGTTAATGCCCGATTGCTACGAGATAGCAATTCAACTTTAAAGGGTGCAATAGCGAAGCAGGAGGCTGTAACGTCTCAGAGGTTACGGTGGGACGGGAGGCGGAACGCCCCCGCGCGCACATATACAGCCGACGTGGATAGGCTACGCCCGGAGGACCGGCGGGTTACAAATAAGACCACGGAGTAGCGTCTGCAGACGCTACGGACAGCTTGGAAGGCCGAGAGAAAACAAGCAAACATGTAAATCATGGATAATAATCGTGGAACACATGAACATGCTCAGACCAAGACCAAAGCTCAACGTGAGCGTGGCCCCAAGCCCCGACCAACCGGAGTTTTACCAAGAGGTATTAATGATTAACTGGTTAATCTTACAATAAAATTAACAAATTAATGTAAAAAACACACACAACACTCAGTCAAATTAATTTAACCGGATTAGAAGATAACAAGCAAATCTTGACTACTAGCATTCAAACAACTACATATAATCGTAATCATATTTGAAACAAATATTAATTTTCACGAAAAGGTAGGAAAGGAATCCAATTACGCAAAGAGCAAAGATTCACTGGCCGTTAGCGTTTGCTTACCACAGCTGTAGGCAATTTTATAGTCGCTACATCAATCAGGGAAGCAACAACTTCCATTACAAATAACACTCTATTTCGACCTCAGTGGTCACTAACACACGTGGCGGCCTAGAACATATGACAATTTCAGACGCATCTGATCAATAAGCAGACATTGAACAAATTGTAATTAAAGGAAATTTTAAAACACAAATGTGGCATTAAAATAATATCACAGAGGCACCAAAAGGTAAATTCAGTTGTTGAAACAGAGTGATGGAGAAACACAGGCAATCCCGAATAGCGGCAGCAACTTCAACATGGCAGGATATGCGGCAAACAAGCAGATCAGGTGGCATTACAGTGATCTGCACTCCAACGCCTGTATAAGCAGCTATGACTCCTTAATGCAGGGTATATCGGCTACGTCGACCTTAGACCCAAATATTGCCGACAAACACGACTTTAGTGACGACCGGCCACTTACATAATCGTGCGCCCACAGTCTTCATGCACAGCCCGCCGTACGTCACATGTGGCACTATCTCTCTCTCTCTCCCTCTCTCTCTCTCTTTCTCTCTCTCCCCTGACTACGACCGACTGACCCCCCAATGTCATCAACAATCTGTCCAAGGAACTAAAACCACAGACTCTACTAAGAGGCCACAAAGGCACCACCTGGCGACCGGAAGTTGCTGACCGCGTCGATAGGCAGGGATGTAAAAGATAGAACGAGCCAACACGGCTCAATGATATCTCGTAAATGACTCGCACTGGCATCCTTCAACAACCCACACTGACATTCTAGTTTACCCTATTTTTAAAAATAGCCTATTTTACACAAAAAATAAGGGGAAACATTGTTAGCAAAAATCTCTAAGCTATTGACTGAAATACTTCATATTTTTACACAGCTTGTACTCTAATAAACATTTGGATGGACGTCGGTTATGTATTTTTCATATATGTAAGTATACCTGTACTACTATTAAATACAGGGCATTGTTACGAAAGATCTCGAGAAGTTCCTGACCGGTTTACTTAAATTTTATGCGATACTTTACTAAACGTTCGGTCGGTCAGAGGATATATGGTGAACATTAATAAAACCGAGAAACTGTAGGGACGTGTTCCAGACAGGAAATGGAAGCAAAAATTGTCCTATGAACATGTGTTCTGCATTGCATCGTAGCTACGGTAGACGGCGCTGATTAATAACAATTCTCCTAATCATGTGCCGTGTGTTTCTTGTGTATCGCAAGCTCTGTGGTTCGTGCAGCGGAACAATCCAGTATTCATATCAGGAACAAGCTGAGATGGTGTTCGTGTGCAACCTAGCAGATGGAAAAGTCGAAAGACAGCACGGCTATACCAAAACAAATACCCTCACGAATACCAACCACATCACACAACATTTCAAGCCCTTTTTGGGGTTTTGCGATATTACAGAAAGTCTTGGCATGATGTAGCTAATGTAGTACGTTGTAAGTAGGTTGTTTAGGTTTTTTTATTGGTAACGCCACATAGCGCTCTGTATGAAAATCACTGGCTTTGCTGTGTGCAGTCTGTGGCTGGTCTCCATTGTTGTTTGCTATTGTAGTGTTGGACAGCTGGATGTGAAGAGCGCGTAGCGTTGCGCAGTTGGAGGTGAGCCGCCAGCAGTGGTGGATGTGGGGAGAGAGATGGCGGAGTTTTGAGAGCGGATGATCTGGACGTGTGTCCATCAGAAAGAGTAAATTTGTAATATTGGATGTCATGAACTTATATATATATATATATATATATATATATGTATATAAGTTTCCCCTTCCTGGGACAATGAATTCACGGTGTTCTTATTTCAATTTCCAGGAGTATATATATATATATATATATATATAATGACTTTTGAACACAATTAAGGTAAATATACTGTTTGTTATCTATCAAAATCTTTCATTTGCTAACTATGCCTGTCAGTAGATAGTGCCTTCAGAAGTTAGAATCTTTTATTTAGCTGGCAATGTTGGCGCCTTCTGTATTGCAGTAGTTCGAGTAACGAAGATTTTTGTGAGGTAAGTGATTCACGAAAGGTATAGGTTATTGTTAGTCAGGGCCATTCTTTTGTAGGGATTATTAAAAGTCAGATGGTGTTGCGCTAAAAATATTGTGTGTCAGTTTAGTGATGATCAGAATAAGTAAAGAGAGTAATGTCTTAGTACGTTCAGTTTTACTCCGCTGATGAAAAGCAAGTAGCGTAAGAGGTTTTCCAGCACAGTAATTCATAAATTTTTCTAAGGGGACGTTTCATATGGCGACACTTAGCCGAGGATACCTTACTGGAATCTTCTGATTTTTTCTTGTAGTTTGTCTAATTAGTGTAGCTATTGTTTATTGCTAGCGCGTAATTATACAGAGAATTTCCTTTGTAATTCTAGTTTCTCATTGTTGTACAGTAAAACAGTTGTGGCATGCATGTCGATTTGCACCAAGTATTTCGCAGCTGCGTTTGCAATTAACGAGATATTATTTTCAATGCAATGTTCATGTATTTTCTTATTTTGCTCTTCAAATTGTGCTTTTCTGTGTTATCGTGTGAAATATTGTGACAATAATGGCGTGTGAAAAACGTAATACTAGGCTCCAAAGTAAACTGAGAAATGACAGTGAAGAAGAAAGCAGTGTGTTAGCGCCACCGTGTAATGAATTAACTAATGTTCAAAGTAGTAATTTGGTAATTGTGCATAGGGAAATTGAGCGGGCTGCAAATAATGGTGTAGGCAGTGAAACAATTAGTGAACAGGGAAGCATTATCGATCGATCGGTCGGCAACAGCTTGCCTCAGAAATTCGAAATGACAGGACACAATCTTGCAAATACTGTAGATTCAGGTTTTGGATTCTCACCGTTTTTTCAAATAAGTCAAGACACATTTTCTGCTTGTCAAACTGTGAATGTTGCCGGTGGAAATGCACTGCCAAATAGCATTGAGGAACATGTTTCAGACACCAGTGCATTGTTATTACAATTAATCCAAAAAATGAGACAAAAGCTTCAAAAGTGAGACACAATGGAACAAAATCTTCGAAAGTTAGACATAATCGAACAAAATTTTCACAAGTTAGACACCACGCTTGAACAAACACGTGAAGATTTAACTACTGTGTTACATAACATTTGCCCGCATCTCGTGGTCGTGCGGTAGCGTTCTCGCTTCCCACGCCCGGGTTCCCGGGTTCGATTCCCGGCGGGGTCAGGGATTTTCTCTGCCTCGTGATGGCTGGGTGTTGTGTGCTGTCCTTAGGTTAGTTAGGTTTAAGTAGTTCTGAGTTCTAGGGGACTTATGACCATAGCAGTTGAGTCCCATAGTGCTCAGAGCCATTTGAACCATTTTACATAACATCGAATCGAAATGTCAAAAAGTCTGTAATGACGTAAAAATACAAATTTGTGAGCATTTCCAACCCATTTTTTCGCGGCATGAAACTGCATTACAGAATCACGAAGCAGCCATAAAAGAAAATGAAAATCACGAGACCTTGTGGGCTAAAATTGACTCAGTTGCATCTACCAATTCGGTTACGAAACTTGCAAAAACTCAGGAAAACTTAAAGGGCACAGTAGATACTCTGAAAATTGGTTCAGAAAGACATATGGAGGAAATTAGTTCATTATCAGAGAAAGTAGTATAACTTTCAGATCAGCTAAATAATTTATCTATGAAGGTAGAGGATAATCTGATTGACACAAGGCCAGTAGTGTTTAATGACACAGAACAGTAAGAATAAATTAGGAAATTCAAACAAAATCAGAATCAAATTAATACGCAACACCAAAGAGAAATCCGGGAGGTACAAGATTAGTTGACACACCCAATACAAGAATTACATATTTCAGAGGACACTCACACTCCAATACGGGAAGAGGGACATAGAAATACGGAACAGCCACAAATCACCTCAGTCGCAATTCTGCGATGAAAGAAATAATAACTGGACACGACAAGGCTATGCTTACAACGCAAATTGTGAACAAAACAGCCACCACCCATATGACAACCACTGGCAGAGCAATAGTTACAGAGGAAGATCGTATTTCCGTAGTAATGAATATGACAGAGACAATCATAGAAACAGACAATATGGCAACCAGAACTATTATTATCACGGAAGAAAGAATAACTTCAGACGCAACGGTCCACCGTGCAGTAATAATTCAGGGAGAAATTCTCCACCACTCAACCAACAAGAAAGAAACTACAGGAACAACCGACATGACGGCAGACGATATAATCATAACGACAGACCTGAATTTCATCAGAACTGGCGGGTTTCAAACAGGGCTGGGCCCTCTCAGCAAGGTGAATTTGTAGAAGTTAGGTCTCCTAATCCCAATAACGATGCACGCCAACAATGAGATAGCAGACAATGACTTGCACCGCAGGCAACCACGTGTGCCGGCTGCCTCAGAGAAAAATAACATAGACGCTAACCTTGAGAAAAATTTGAGCATTCTTTACTGATGTACCATATACCACATGATAAATCCGTTGAAGCTGGAGCTCTGCATACTAGGACGAGTAAAGGCTTGCACCACATTTCACATGTAAAACCGTTTATTGAAAGATAATCTGCTTTTTAACTTTGTTTTTGCCATAAAACTTTCACTTCACATTACTAGTATGCTTTGTCACACTTAGAAACTGTTAACATGCAACAATGTTTTAAAGTTAACTACCCAGTCAAGAACCTGGGCAACTTATTTAGACAGTAATTACGAATGCATTGTTATAGTGAACAGACGACACAGTGTTGTTGTGTGTGTGTACATTCTTGCTTGTTAGTTGCACGATTACGTAACGACTATAAGGCTTACATACTTAGAACATATACCAGTACTGCTAATGACATTGTAATGTAAAATTTTGGTTTACTTGAATATACATTATGGATTTAAAGTACTTTCTGAGAGATACCAGATGACACAGTAGTTAGTTTATTTGACAGCTACACGATTATATCACGACGCTACTAATGCGTAACACAATTTACATTGTTGTTTTTGCGGTGTATCTGTTTTATATCTGCACTGTTTTTCTGAATTCTTCTGGAAAGTAAAACATGTTTTAGTAGTAACTTTTGTGGTACAGCTACAATGAGACACCTTTCCCATAGGACAACAATTCGTTACAGTGTAGTACTTTCTTGATCACGGTACTGTACGTAATAACTACGATACCTATATGCATAGCATTTCGCTTTTCTTTATTACAAGGTAAGTACATTGACTTCCATAGAACTTTGCTTACGGACGACGATAATTACGACACTTGGCACATTTTTTACCCTTAAATAATGACAGAGATTATGTTACAAGACGCACAGTTTAGCGCTGCAGTACATGTATTTGGGCGATTAATTTTGTACTTAAAACATTTATTTTTAAAGTTTTTTGAATTACAGAGTTACAAAGGTTTTCGTGATACATTTCATTCCATTGCTGTAATCTGTAACATCTGAGGGTATAATTACATTAATCCTCAGGGGGGTACATGCTTACTTTGTGTACCATGTGTTTGGCAGGCATAAGGAGCCCTAGCTAATATGGTATTTGCTTATACAACTTTACACATTGGTACCATATTTCTCTAACACATAAATTACACAGCTATCTGATCATTTAACTGAGCGAGACAAACATTTGTCTTACTACATCAGTGACACATCTTTACATAATTACACAGTTGGATAACTACACACTTATGAAATTGTATTTTGTCTGTACTTTGTGAACCCTTCATATTTTTTTGGAACCATTGTGATACTATGAGACCTTTGAATGACTTATTTGTTATGGGATCATGATTTTTAAAGTACATTTTAGGTAGATGACACTATTTAAATGAGCAGAGAGTCTTTTTTAGGTTTTAAATGTATTGCAGAAAGCTACTGCGTTTTTGAGATTTGACTGAGGTAGTATGATGTTATTATTACGACAACGATGTGTATTAAGCTGCTGAGGTATGTTTATGATCAAAAAGCTGATGCTATATGAGGAATTTGATTATGCTATGTATCTGTTATGATGAAATATTGAAGAAGTGTCGACGAATATGTATATGTGTAATAAGGTAAGGAATAATGAATAGAAGTTACGGACTCTGGTTTGTGGAAAAGGATGTTGGAAACCAAGAATAGTACTTTAAGAGTTATGACTTGTGTGTCCATGCGTGAATGTATCACAACACTGCTATTCATAAGATTTCGTTTCTACGCATTTCTACTGTAATTTTTCCATCTGTGAATTTTTTTTAAAATGAGACTGTCACTGTAACGCAAACTGCTGTCATAAATATTGCGGTAAGAAAGCTAAGTGACCTTGACATAATGCGTTGTGGGTATCCAGCTGTGCCAGCCGCCTGGAGAAACAGCCATTAGGTATAAAAAAAAGAAAGGGGTCATTATCCTTGCTACTGACATTTCTTTGTAGAAAGCATCGCAAATACGACACGCTCAAACTTGAAAACATATGATTACACTGTGGAGCTCTTAATTTATGATATTTACTAAAATGCCTAATGAAATGATGAGAAACATTTTACATCTATTGTCTTTCTAGTTGAGAGATTGCTCATTTTGTTTACATCTACATTTATACTCCGCAAGCCACCCAACGGTGTGTGGCGGAGGGAATATCTAGTTATCTAATATCTAGTTTCTAGCTGCACTGCAGCATTGGTTAAAATAAAATTTAACAGATGTACTAATATAGTTATTTTATGCCTACAAATCCAGTAAATAATAATTTAATGATCTACTTTCAAGAAAACAAGGGAACATAAATAGACATTTCGCTTCACAAGAATTGCATAAATAATTTTTTTACAAATTGGTAACGTGCTAGAGTAAGTTCTCGTGATGCATCGCTCTAGTGTTAAGATGTGACATAGGTATTAAACATGGCCATTTTTACTGTAATATATTTTCTGCTTGAGCTTTGTTATGTTTAGGTGTAAGTTATTGCATTTGCTGCTGCTGTTTGCCAGGCATAGTTCTACTGAATTTTACATTATATTAAGCTAGTTTTACTACTGATTTATTTTACTTGTTGCTGTTCATTGCCTCATATTAGTTGTATTTGTTTTGCTAATTTATATATATTGCTGCTTGCTTTGCTAATTTGCATATTTTGTTATTGCTGTATGTGTTAATTGTTTTGTACTGCTGCATTGCGTCATCCCTTAGTTTAGTATCTGAGCTCAGTAGATTTAAGTTAGCTTAAGAGGGGGTAGACTATATAAGAGAGTGAGTTGTGAGGAATTGGAAGAAATCCATTGACAAGGTAAAAAAAAATTGAAATAAGAGGAAACATCTATGAAATAAAGTTTTGGTTTGGACTGCAGTACCAAATGTCACACTGAAAACAAACCCTGACCTGTCCTTTGTGTTATTCCACTTTGTGTCTGTGTACCTCGTGTATTTGTGTTCTTCCTGTCTTTATGTGTCTATCTGATAAGACTTACCTTGTAGAATTTTTCTAATACTCAGCTACATTCACTATGATGAGGAATACTGTTATCCTCAAACATAATTTGCATTTATAATATGTTATTTACTTTGTAAAGATGTTTAGACATTATTTAGTCTGTTTTGTTTTAATGCTCACGTGTGAAGTTGATGAGTCGAAAGTTATTCTGACCTTTTATGTATTTACTTACGTCATAATTCCTGTAACACTGATGTATATGTTATTTCGATTCTTTTGTAAAGCCCGCATTACCACAAATTATATCTGTATTGTTATGTTCTTTAATGATGTATTTTCTACCATTGTAATTGTATTCTTATGTTGTAAATTTATAATTGTATAGACACCAGTTCTTCAAAGTAAGTTACATTACACTGCACACATTTCTGTTGGTCATAGTATATGCACAATAGATGAGAAGTTGGGAGTGTAGTGTTTGCACGTGCGTTGATAATTGAGCAAGGGATTGGTTAATAGCATTGCTGGTTCTAAGGACAATTCCAAAAACTTTGTGAGTGCACAAGTAGTGGTTTATGGACTTGCGATATTGTCTGCAAGACTCTTCGATGGTGATTGTGCACCTGCACAGTCGCAACAGATGGCTGCTGGCTGTCTCTACAAGGACTGCAGTGGGTCTGCATCTCTGGTAGCCCACCAATACCACAATCTCTACCTGGACTACAGTGGGTCTACTCTGTGATGACCTACCTACCGACATTCTTCAAAACTTCGACTGACTCTGCTATGGGTTTCCTCTGTTGTGGCCCATTACCTGTCTGCATGTCAAGAGTCAGCACTGTCTTTCCTTTGGAAGGACAACACTACTTTTTCAAGACTGCATGGAGATCCACTGCTTCTGTGTGCATTTTTTTTACTAATGAGACAGTGTGAAACAAATTGTAATTACTATTGTGACAAATGATCAGGACTGTCTTTACGGACTGTAAGAAAATTTTAGTTTTTGACCAACAGTGTATCAATAAGTGTGTGCATTTGATACCTTTGTTATTGTAATTATGAAAATTTTTTTCAAATTTATATTGGCCACTGCCCAAAACAATTTATCAATTTTTGTGGGCAGCATGGGGGCTATGTAAGTAGGCTGTTTAGGTTTTTTTATTGGTAACGCCACGTAGCGCTCTGTATGAAAATCACTGGCTGTGCAGTGTGCAGTCTGTGGCTGGTTTGCATTGTTGTTTGCTAGTGTAGTGTTGGGCAGCTGGATGTGAACAGCTGAACAGCGCGTAGCGTTGCGCAGTTGGAGGTGAGCCGTCAGCAGAGGTGCATGTGGGGAGAGAGATGGTGGAGTTTTGAGAGCGGATTATCTGGACAGAGACAGTAAATTTGCAAGACCGGATGTCATGAGATATATATATATATATATATATATATATATATAATGACTTTGGAACACTATTAAGGTGAATACACTGTTTGTTCTCTATCAAAATCTTTCATTTGCTAACTATGCCTGTCAGTAGTTAGTGCCTTCAGTAGTTTGAATCTTTTATTTAGCTGGCAGTAGTGGCACTCGCTGTATTGCAGTAGTTCGAGTAACGAAGATTTTTGTGAGGTAAGTGATTCATGAAAGGTATAGGTTATTGTTAGTCAGGGCCATTCTTTTGTAGATGTTTAGACATTATTTATTCTGTTTTGTTTTAACGCTCACGTGTGAAGTTTATGTTTCTGACTTTTTATGTATTTAATTATGTCATAATTCCTGTAACACTGATCTATGTGTTATTTCGATTCTTTTGTAAAGCCCTCATTACCACAAATGTTCTGTATTGTTATGTTCTTTAATGATGTATTTTCTACCTTTGTAATTGTATTCTTATGTTGTAAATTTATAATTGTATAGACACCAGTTCTTCAAAGTAAGTTACATTTCACTGCACACGTTTCTGTTGGTCATAGTATATGCACAATAGATGAGAAGTTGGGACTGTTAGTGTTAGCACGTGTGTTGATAATTGAGCAAGGGACTGATTAACAGTAGTGATGGTTCTAAGGACAATTCCAAAAACTTTGTGAGTGCTCAAGTAGTGGTTTATGGACTTGCGATATTGTCTGCAAGACTCTTCGATGGTGATTGTGCACCTGCACAGGCGCAACAGATGGCTGCTGGCCGTCTCTACAAGGACTGCAATTTGTCTGCACCTCTGGTAGCCCACCAATACCACAATCTCTACCAGGACTACAGTGGGTCAGTCAGATTGCGTTGCGCTAAAAATATTGTGTGTCAGTTTAGTGATGACCAGAATAAGCAAAGAGAGTAATGTCTGAGTACGTTCAGTTTTGCTCAGCTGTTTAAAAAGCAAATAACGTAACAGGTTTCCCAGCACAGTAATTCATAAATTTTTCTAAGGGGACGTTTCAACGTGATCGCTGGCAACAGTCGTCACGAGAATGTACGGTCGCAACAAGACCAGGCTCTTGGCCACGTGACGCCACCGAGAGGGAAGACCATCGCGTGCTGCAAATGGCTCTGGCGCATTGTACTGTACTGCACCTGCAACCGCAGTTGGCTCCACGAACTGTTTAAAATCGACTATGTCAATGACATCTCCGAGCCATAAGTTCTATAACGTGCATTTCACTGTCCTCAAACCACTACCGCTTTCGATTTGGGGATGTCGAGGCGGAGCCTATTGTAGGGAAGAGTGGAGGTTGGTGGTGTTTTCTGATTAAATCTGGATCTGTCTCAGTGCCAGTGATGGCCGTGTATTGCTTAGAAGGAAGTCAGTTGAGGGCCTGCAATCAGCCTGTCTGTGTGTCAGATACACGGGTCTACACGCCTGGAGTTACGGTACGGGGTGCGATTTCGTGTGACAGCAGGAGCACTCTCGTGTTTATCCCACTTATCCTGACTACTAATTTATACGTCAGTCTGGTGATTCGACCTGTTGTGCTGTCATTCACGAACAGCATTGCAGGGGGTGTTTTGCAACAGTATAACGCTCGCCCATATAACCGCTGTTGTAACACAACATGCTCTATAGAGTGTCGACATCTCGAATCGAGCACATATGGGACATCATAGGACAACTCCAACGTCATCCACAACCAGCATTAACTGTCCTGGTATTGACCGAGCAACCATTGCACAAACTGCCATACGGCACCTGCACAATACAATGCACGTACATCTGCATGCACATTCTGGCGCTTATATCGTTTGTTAATGTACCAGTGTTTCTCATTTGCAATTGCTAACCTCGCGCTTATATTTACTTGTGATCTTAACGTTAGTCACTTGAGTATGTTACCTAGTCAAACGTAATCCCGAAATTTCAATATCCTAAATTAATTATTTTTCAGTGCTGTAATTTTTTCCTGTCAGTGTATATGAGGCACAAAAGACTAAAGGTGTTGGCAAAAATCTCGAAAAGTTTTTGATCGAATAACTTCACGTTCTTGCACAATGCTTTAACCGCTTAACATAAAATCCCGAGTATACTCGTCTTTTTAATTCTGACGAAATAATAAAACGCCGAGTATACTCGGGCTTATCATTTCCGACTGGCACACGTTTTAAAAGGCCGAATTTACTCATTCAATCACACGTTTTGGCAGTTGCTTGATATTTTCGGTAGATGCCACTGTGGTGTGTTCCTCTGAAGTGTATATTTCTGGCAAGAGATGTCTCTGAATCAGGCAGTTGTACTAACGGTCACTCTACAATCTGTTGTTGCAGTTTGCCTAGTATTTCCTCACGTTTTATGAAAATGGAGAGCGAAGAAGAGTTTGGTATTGACTTTAGTGGGTCTGAGAGTTCTGAAGATAGCTATGAAGAGAGTTCGGAAGAAGGAAGCGATGAATCAGTTTCTTCTGAGTGTGACATTGCGAGCGCCAGAGTGTGGTACGAGAAGGATCCATCCAAGCCACTGCCACCTGCTCCACCACGTTTTCCTTTTACAGGTAAACCTCATATTAATTGTGAACCCTGTATTGAAGATGTCTTGCATTATTTTAGACAGGTCATTGATGACGGATACATGCAAATTTTGGTTACCAAGACCAACAAATATGCAACACAAACAAACGTTCTTGCATGGAAGCCAACAACAATTGATGAGATGTACATATTTGTTGCTGTAATATTGTTGCAAAGCATTGTGAATAAATCCACATATCAGATGTACCGGACAAAAAGAGCTACATTAGCCACACCAATTTTTAGAGACGTTCTACCATTCAAGAGGTTTGGCAATTTGAAGAAGAACTTACAACTTTCGGACAATGCAACATATAACGCAGAAAGCCATCCACAACCCTAACTGAATAAAGTGTGGCCTATTGTGAGCTACCTGTCGGCTAAATGTAGAAACAGCTGTGTTGCACAAGGAGATGTCACCGTAGGTGAAAGCCTGCTGTTGTATAAAGGGCGACTGGGATGGATCCAGTATTTGCCGCTCAAGAGAGCTAGGTTTGGCATAAAAACATTCATGTTGTGTGAGTCACAAACTGGATATGTTATTTATTTGGCAAGGGCACTACATTTAAGGGAGAATACAAGGATCTGCCAATGTCGTCACAAATTGTAATGACACTAATGCAACCCTTGCTAAATATGGGATACTGCTTGACTCTAAATAATTATTATAGTTCTCCCCAGCTTGCTGACCTGACCTTCTGCTAACAAAAAGAACAGATATGTATGTCACCGTGCGTCCTACAAGAAAAGAAATGCCGCCTTCTTTCCGGACCAAGAAACTGAAGATAGGGGAGGTTGCAGCGTTCCAGCGAGGTAAACTGACTGCACTGAAATGGGAAGATAAGAGAGACGTCTGCATGCTGTTCACTATCCACAATGCAGAAATACAAACACGGAAAGTAAGAAACAAATATATTGCCAAACCAGTGGCTGTATTTGCTTATAATGACACAAGAGGGGGGGGTGGATAAAGTTGATCAGCACATCGCAAAAAATCTATTGCCACGCAAGAGAGGTAAAAAGTATTACAAGAAGATATTTTTTTCATCTATTGTAATTAGCAGAATGGAATGCCTTTGTCCTATATAAAAAACATGGAGGAAATCTCACTGCCCTTGACTTCCGCGTGGCTGTCGCTGAACAGCTCATTGCCAAACATCAGGGGGAGGAATGTTCAGCCAAAGCAGCGGGCCGCCTGTCAGCAAAATCAACCCCAACGCGACTTGTTGGACGTCATTCTCCAGCTACGATTCCTCCGACCGAGAGGAAGCAGAATCGAATAAGAACGTGTAGGATGTACAGTAGTGTGCGTGATGCCAGAGGGAATAGACACAGAGGGAATCAAGATACATGTGTAAAGACTGTGGTGTAGCCTTGTGTATTGATCCTAGCTTCAGGGTATTTCACACAGCCACAAACAAATAAACAATGGCTCTAAATTTTAATGATTAGTGTTGCTGTTCACGTTTAGTGCTTCGATGCACAGAATTACTGTAATTTTAAAAAGAAAAAAAAAGGATAAGCCTATCACGACCATACTAGTGATTTTAAACCAGGAGCTATTTAGAGATGAAAATGTCCATTGTTAACCACCTAAAAAATAATTTCATTGTTACTGTCATTATTGTGCTTCACTGAATATTTCATTTTGGTAATAAAAAATTAGTTGAAAAAAGAACCATCATATTGTAAATAATACACATGTTAAGAGGTTAATAAGTTAGACGTAGGTTAGGTATTTTCTTAAACAAAACTGTGCAGGTTTTATATTGAGACAAACTGCGAGAAAAAAAATGCTGTGGTATGCTGTGCTGTTAAAACGTGTGGCTTAGTTTTCTTTCTCCCATCAATTTTAAATACGATATCGTTTCACTGAACCCTTACAGTAACAAGAAGGTGGCTAGGGAGGGGGGGAAGGGTGTACCTTGTGCCTTCCTTTTGTAAATATTGTAATTTACACTGATATTTTAAAATTCTGATAAAACAGTTATTGTTTTTATTACTTTCTTTAAGAAATTTTATAAACATTCAGTTTTTTTTTCAGCTGAACTTAACCCTTCAATTTAATTTTAATTGCAGTCGTCATGAAGTGTACCTCCTTAGTAGTAGATGTGATTTGACAAAGAACGTCTTATTCCTTAAATTATAACTTTTCGGCAGTATAGACCTCTGAGCACGGAAATTCTCTGTTTGGGTAGCAACAATAATCTCAACGATGATTCATTTCTATTTGGTTTGTGATTGTTTCTTTTTCCTTCTTATTCAGTGCCGCTTTGTCCAGTGTTAGTGACAACTGTGACTGAAAATGTACCGTCGCTCTCTTACTGAGAGAGAAGATGCTAAACATCTACTTCTTCTCCAACACACACCACGGACTCTAGAAGACATAGAACTTTTGCATAAGGAAAGTAAGGTTACAGGTGAGGCCTGCTCGAAGAATAGAGATTTTTAAATATTTTATCCACAGAGATAGGTAACTTTTAATTGAACAGGTGCAACTCAAAAACAGAAATTTTCTAGATTGCTTCAGACCTCTACTTTCGGTAAAGTTGCAGAGAACTGGTTCGATCTTCCATCTTATAGGGTATGTCATTTTCCTCGCCTTTTAATGCTACTTGAGGACGACACACACACCCATGCCCGAGGGAAGACTTGAGCCTCCGACGAGGGGAGCCGCGCGGACCGTGACAAGACGCCTGAGAGCGCACGGATACCCCGTGCGTCACTTTGTTACGATGTAAATATTTCTAGTGGTTTGATGTTCACAGTTTTTCAGATATGTTACATCTGACAGTTACACGCGTTTTACCATCTTCTCCCTCCTCCCCCCCCCCCCCCCAAACTACTATCTCCTTCCACTCTCTTTTCCTTCCCTCTCTCTGCCACTACCCCTCTCCTCTTTCACCCTATTCCTCACCGCCCCCATGCCCTGCCCTGGTTCCTTTTGCTGTTATTACTAGTATTTGCGCTACTTGCAGTTTAACGCAATTTGTTTTTACCACAATGACCTTTTAATAGATGCTCACTTATTATTTGTTGCAAGTTTATTAATTTTAAGTATGTCACAGATAAAAATGATCTACTTTTTAATCTCATGACTTTAATTTTAATCTTTGAAGCAAGTTTTGCGTGATAGAGTTTCATTCACTATCGCGCATCCTTCTTGGAGTCACGACCGACTGGGGTCGAGCCTAGGCTTGCTCTGCGCACCTACGTCGCGCATTCTGCGACAGCCAATGAGTGTTCTGTAATGTTCTGAGCGCTCTGCTCTGAATTCCGTAGCTAACGCGAGCATTAAACGTGATCGTAGTTGAGTTGTTTAGTGAATTTACGTTTCATTTGTTGCGAGTTGTTATCGCTGATGGTGGTGGTAACTGATAAATTCTGCATAAGCTAGCGAGAGATATAATCTGCAAGATATACGCTCCCTTCATGCGGAAGGCACGCGCATGCGCATACCGCAACTGTCGCTTGGAATCGTCCACCACGCCGAACCGATATCGTTCGTGGATGGGACTATAGTGCCCTCTGGTGCCAAAAGCTTTCCTTAGCGCAAGCGTTGCTTACGTGACGGTATTGCACTAACTGTACATTGGTGAGGAAATAAGTTACGGGAACAAACATTTGTTATAAAGGTGAGATTTTATATTTGACTGACGGGTTTCGTCTATATTTTAACTTTGTCAGAAAATGAATTCCACTAAGTCTGAATAAGTTTTTGTATTCATAACGAGATATGATTGTATGTGTATATAAACGTTATGAGAACAACCATTTGTCCGCCCGCCAGTGCTCGCCACCCGCCGGTGCTCGCTGCTACTGCCGCCGCCGCCGCCGCCCAGTGCTCGTCGCCCCCCCCCCCCTCCCCGTTTTAGTTCCTTTTATACTTCGGCGACTCCTGTCGCCCGTGGGCACTGCCTGCAATCATGGACATCCCAACTGCCACCATCATCTACACCTCCCCTTCACCTGCCCACACTGTAACATCATGGAGTGCTTCCTCTGGGATTAACCCGTCTCATCCACATCCCCTACTCACAGTCTCCTCCCCATCTATCTCCTCCTCATCAATGTATCCCCACCTGTATGTCACTCCTTCCCCTGCCCCTGGCCATGCTCCTGCTCCTGCTCCTGCTGCTGCTCCTGCCCCTACCCCTGCTCCCGCCCCCTCCCACACCTGTCGCTGAGACGACCCTTCCCCCTGTAACTACCCCTGCTTCCCCTGCCCGAGTCACCACCCGCCACGCCACAGTGGCCACCACAGAGCGCCCCACCCTCTCATCCGGTGCTACTGCCTCACAGGAGGCCCTGCCTCCCACCATCTCTGCATCCATCCAGTCCCTCATCCCTCCTCCCAGGCAAAACCCGCAAAAAAATCTTCCAAATGGCCCAGTGGCGACCTGTCCTCTACTCCCTCATCCAAAGAGCAGCTGCCCACCCCACCTTCCTCTGACCCTGCTATGTATACCATCCCACCTCCCTTCTCTCCAGCCCCCTCCCTGTATACCTTGCTCCTAGCAAACCCTGATCCTAAATTCCTGGATGCCAGCAACCTCACCCTTGAAATCCGGAAGTACATCCCCAGTGCACCCATCACCCAACTTATCCCTCACAGAGACTCTGTTCTCATAAAGTCTCCCTCTCCCTCTTTCCATACTGATCTCCTCTGCCACCTTCCCTGCATCACCTTAGGGCACCATGCATCCCTCACCCAATCCCTTACATCCTTCTCTCCTTGTCAGTTCCAACCCCCTCATTGTCCACTGAACCTCATCGCCATTATCACAAAACTCAGCTCTGTGGTCACAGAGGCTGAGGTGTTGGCAGAACTGAATGCCCACCCCGTCCTGAAGTCCGCTCGGCCCACCATATTTACAACTCCTCTGGCCCTATTTTCCTCATGCATATATTTAAAGTCCAACTCTTCCATCGACCACCTCCTCACGAAGGAAGCCCTGATTTTCAACCGCTGCCACCCTGTTGACCCATCCTGTTCCCCTCCTCAATCCTACCGCTGCCAGTGCTGTTTCCTGTACAAAGACCACCTCACCCAAAACTGCAAGAACTCCCCCCCACCTGCCCCCATTGTAAAGCCTCCTTAAACAGTGTCCCAACCTCGCCTCCCCCGTTCCTGCAACACCTGCAATGAATCTCAACCCCCCTATTCCTCCAAATGCAAAGCCAAACCCCCTCCCACTAACCCTGAACTCACTGTCCCCATTCGCCCCATCGACCCACCCATCCATCTGGTTCCTCACCATCGTCCTGCAGAACATCCACCCCTTCCAGCGCCCCCACACACTCCAGCAGATTTCCCTTGCCGCCCACTCTGTTTTCCACTTCAACACCTATGGCACCTACTCCCACAACCAGGCCAACCTTACCTTCACCCACCGTGACACCCTAGTTTAAGCTCATCTCTCCCCTTCCCGCATCCTTCCCACCTCCAACCTCCT
This sequence comes from Schistocerca cancellata, assembly GCF_023864275.1. NCBI lineage: Eukaryota > Metazoa > Arthropoda > Insecta > Orthoptera > Acrididae > Schistocerca > Schistocerca cancellata. Next base: position 1,006,423,164 of record NC_064626.1, read on the forward strand.
GGCGAGTCAACAGTATCATCTCCCTGCAAACAAATACCTCTTCATGCGTACCCTCTCCCAGTACCAGGTTGACTCCTTCATCCCTTATGAGAGCTTCCTCCAACCCCACCATGTTGTCCATACCTCCCCCTATCTCCTTCACCGCACTGACAGTCCCCTTCCCGTAGCCTGAGGTGGGGTTGCTATAGGCCACCTCAAGCATCTCCCTGTCCGGCCACAACCCCTCCTCAATGACCTGACTGAGCACCTTCTCCTCAGCCTATTTTTTTCCCTCCCTCACAATCACCTGTGCCACTATCTATATCCACCGAATAGCTCCTCTCCCCTTTGATTTCATTTCCCATGTTGACCATACCTCCTCCACCTATGTGATCGCCGCTGACCTCAACATCCACACCCCTGACCCTGCCACCCTTTGGTGGTGGCATCAGTTCCTTGCCACCCTCCATGGTAACCTTGTTCCTCTCCCACAGCACAATTGTCCTGAAAGTAACTCCACCCCCAATGTTATCCTCGCTTCCCCCAACCTCCTTGGTCATATCACCATTGATGTCCTTGATCCTGTTGGTAGCGACCATCTCCCTGTCCTTCTCACCATCTCCTCTACCCATCCCACCCCTACAGCCACCCATCCAGCTGCCCCTCCAGAGTCTGTCCATGAATACTGCCTTGCCAATTGGGGTGCCTACCATGAATCCATTGCCTTACAGGTTGAAATTCACCCCCTCACCATTCACCAACCTGCTGACATCACCCAATCCTCTTCCTTCCTTCAGAAGACCATCACTGATGCTGTGGAAGCTCATGTCCCTAACAAACGCATCCACCCTCGCCAACCTACACTTCCTCCAGAGGCCGTCCTTCTTCTGCATGAATCCCGCAGGATTTACCGCTCTTTCCCCCACACCCGTGACTGGGATACACTCACCCACCACTGGCAATTACAGTGACACATCCAGAACCTCCTTACAGCAAAGAAACGCTGGGACTAGCGCCAGACATGCACATGCCTCAACTCCACCCTCCCTGTCAACACCTCCAAGTACTGGTCAGCCATCCCACCTTGCATTACCCCATCCTCCATGACAATCAACCCTTTCCTGACAAACTCAGTAAGGCCAACCATTTTGCTTCCCACCTCTCCACAGTCTTCTCAATTCCTGAAGATCCCCATTTTGATTACTCCCTCTTCCCCACCATCCTTGACCACCACTCGCCCCTAGTTTCCAGTACTTGGATCGGTTACCCCCCTGAGACATCAACACTCCTATCACCGCACTAGACATCACACTCGTCCTCCACTCCAAACGCAACACCACCCTTGGCCATGATGGCATCACCTACCGCCACCTCAAGGAATCCCCTCCATCCTTCCTGTCTGTCCTTGCTACCCTGCACATGTCCTCCCCTCCACTGGATTTTACCCTGACCTGTGGAAGACTTCCTGTGTTCTGCAGTTCCCTAAACCTAACAAACCTCCCTCTGATACCTCTTCCTATCGTCCCATCTGCCTCACCTCCATGTTCAGTAAGGTCTTCGAGGCCATCCTCTCTCACCATATTCACTGCCACCTTAACCAGCACCACCTCCTTCCCCTTACCCAATGTGACTTCCAGCCTTCCTTCTCCGCCGACGACCAGCTCCTCAACTTTACTAATCTTCTTTCCCTCCAACTTAACTCCTGTCGCTCCGCTATCTTGGTTTCCCTTGATCTCCAGAACGCCTATGACTATGTCTGGCACCGTGGGCTCCTCTTCAAACTCCAGACCTATGCTCTCCCCATCAACATCGTCCATCTTGTTGCGTCCTTCCTCTCCCATCGTCTCTCCTATGTGACTATCCACAATTCCAACTCCCGTACTTTCTATCCCTGTGCTGGCATGCCCCAAGGTTCTGTCCTTTCCCCTCTTCTCTATCTCCTGTACACTGCTGATATGTCCAAACCTCCCCCAACTGTTCATCTTCTCCAGTTTGCTGATGACACCGCCTTCCTAGCCCTTTATCCTACCCTTCAACGGTACCAATGTACCCTCCAAACCCTACCTTGACCAATTCACCGCTTGGTGCAACCAGTGGTTCCTCCGTATCAACTCCTCCAAGACCCAGGCCATCATCATAGGCTGCACCACCTGCTCCTTCCGCCTCCATGATTTCTACCTCACCATTTATGGCCGTCCTATCCACCTCACTCCTACCCTCAAACACCTTGGCCTCACCCTTGACCGCCACCTCACCTGGACTCTCCATCTCCTTACCATCCAAAACAAAGCTCACAACCGTCTCCACCTCCTGAAACTCCTGTCAGGCCATACATGGGGTCTGCACCCTTCCACTATCCTTCACACCTACAAATCCTTGATCCACCCCATCCTTTGTTATGCCAGTGTAGGTTGGATTTCCGGCCCTCCTTGGTTCTATAAAGCCCTCCAAATCCTTGAACGCCATGCACTCTGCCTCTCCTTCCACTACTGCCTTCCGTCACCCACATGCATCCTCTATGACCTCATCCCCTTCCCCCACCCTCTCTTTTTCCTTGAACACATCTGCATACTATATATTGTCCGCCGCTTTGATCCCCCTCACCCCCTTGTGTCTCCCTTCCTGTCCACCCCCAACCAGTAGCTGTGTCTCAGCCGTTGTGTCCCATCCTCTCTCCATCTCCACACCCTCCATCTCCTTTCCCAACGCAACTTCCACCATCTACCCCTCCCAGATGATGAACTTTGCCCTGATATCTACCCTTCCTACCAACTCTAACACCATCTTCCTGCCTCCTCCTCGGGGCTCACTCTCCTCCTCCTCCCTTCTCCTGAGCGGCTTCCCCCTCCTACTCCCCCTCCCTCTCTTGTGTTCCCTTTCAGTGTCTCTTCACTCCTTCCTGACGTCTTTTCCCTCTTTATCTCCTACCCCATGTGTGTCTCCTGCCTCATAGTGTAGCTGCTGACGCTCCTTCTCTCTTCATCCCGCTGCTTCCCCTGCTGTCCCTTGCTCTCTCCTCCTTTTCCATCCTCTCTGACCTTTCCCTCGGCAGGTCCCACCTGGCAGTTTTATTCTTCGTCGTGTGTGCTCCAAGTATGTTTTAAGTGTGTTGTTCTGGAGTGTTTTTTATACTGTGGCCGACTTTTAACCTGTGCATGTGCATTCAGTGTCTTCTTAGTGCTTTAAGAATCGCCAACTGTGTTTTTTAACTTTATGGTGACTTTTTTAACTGTCACCCATGAACGTCTCCATGTCAGTGTATTTTTACCTCCTTTACTCTGTTTTATGTGCCCCTTTTTTCGCCTTATATATGTAACATTTTATTCTTGTTTTAGTTGTCATGTCACTCGGCTGAAGAGCGGCGGATTGTGCCACTGCCAGCCCTCCCCTGCCCATATGGGGCATGGGAATGAAATCACAATAAAGAAAAAGAAAACCATTTGTTACGAATGTGGGATTTTATATTTGACTGACGGGTTTCGTCTATAATTTAACTTTGTCAGAAAATGGATTCCACTAAGTCTGAATAAGTTTTTGTATTCATAACGAGATATGATTGTACGTGTATATAAACGTTGAAACGAGGGTAAACGCGTTTCAATAAACTTTCCAATCTGCAATTGATAGACTGTTTACAATTTCTATAAGAAGGCAATAACTTACATTGTATTTGGAACAAACAGCACTGTCTTTTTGTTAAATGAAACAAGTTTACTATTCCTAGTCACTGTTTAAACAATGACTGGTAACAGTAAACTTATTTCATTCAATGTCAATAACAGTCTCGGTAAAGCCTAACCTAAGATGTTCGCTTTTAAACTGTCTTTTTGATTTTCTTGGACGAATAATGTTGAATCTGTCCAGTTACATTGCTTTACTGCTGAAATGTACTGATTTTTATGTGCTAAATATTGCAGAAATAGAAACCTTATTGTGTAAAATTACAACAACACAGATCAAAGCACATATTTTATAATGCAATAAAAATCTGCAGCAGCACTAGAAGACACGAAAAAATTTAACACTGTTTCTGTTGCAATTACACTAAACATCTACAGTGGTTATTACATTTCCTGAAGTCAGTCAACATATTTTGCCAAACAGACATGCAGATCTGCTATTAACTTGGTACTTACTCATACAAGTTCAGTTTTTTAGCTGGGATGTATTGTCTAATGCCAAGTAGGGGTTTCTTTTTGGCACTTTACAGGCAAAATTTTATCACACAAACTGGACAAACCTATAATGTTATCTAGCAACAGATTACATTTCCCAGTACCTCTCGGCTTCTTTGCAGTGCTTTGACAAATGCACGATTCGTTGATGTTATGACTTTTTCTTCCCCTCACTGTAGTAAGTTTGTCGGATGAAATATATAGCCTAACGTACTTATTTGTTTAATGAGCCTGTGTGGTCTAGTGTGTTAAGATCCAGAAAATCCTCTGGCTCCATCTTGCACAGAAGGAATCGGTTGTCCCTGAGGTAAGCAACGACTGGAATCCAGTTTTCTGGATGAAAGGAGACTTTCTTCCTCTTTGCAAGGGCAAAATCTCTATAACATGATAGGAAAATATCCCCTGTAACAGGGAATTTCCGTTCTATAGCAGTGAAATACTTACGGATGATGAGATTTTCGAATAACGTCGTAAAATTTTGAACATCTGTCACAAAATCAGCAGTGTTTAGGATTACACTGAAATGAAAATCATATGAGAAATAAGAATTACTAACAGTACTTTCCAGTGTTGCTGCTTTTCTCTGAATGGTGTCCTTACTTTTCTCTAAGGCAATATAGAAACAGTTTGAGACATTGTGCAAAAATGCAGTAAACGTTTGGGGTGCAAAAAAATGGTTCAAATGGCTCTAACCACTATGGGACTTAACATCTGAGGTCATCAGTCCGCTAAGCTTAGAACTACTTAAACCTAACCAACCCTTAGGACATCACACACACCCATGCCTGTGGCAGGATTAGAGCCTGCGACCATAGCAGCAGCGCTGTTCCGAACTGAAGCGCCTAGAACCGCTCGGTCACAACGGCCGGCCTTTGTGGTGCATGTTCTCCTCTTTCATCACTTCGAATGTGCCATATTTCTTCTCCATTTCAATCATAACGGATGTACCTAATATACACTACTGGCTATTAAAATTGCTACACCAAGAAGAAATGCAGGTGATAAACGGATATTCATTGGACAAATATATTATACTAGAACTGAATGTGCTTAGATTTTTCACGCAGTTTGGGTGCATAAGTCCTGAGAAATCAGTTCAAGACAAACAACCACCTCTGACCGTTATAACGGCCGTGATACGCCTGGGTATTGAGTCAAACAGAGCTTGGATGTCGTTTACAGGTACAGCAGCCCATGCAGCTTCAACACGATACCACAGTTCATCAAGAGTAGTGATTGGCATATTGTGACGGGCCAGTTGCTCGGCCACCATTGACCAGACGTTTTCAGTTGGTGAGAGATCTGGAGAATGTGCTGGCCAGTCCATCAGTCGAACATTTTCTGTATCCAGAAAGGCCCGTACAGGACCCGCAACATTCGGTCGTACATTATCCAGCTGAAATGTAGGATTTTGCAGGGATCGAATGAAGGGTAAAGCCACGGGTCGTAACACATCTGAAATGTAACGTCCACTGGACAAAGTGCCGTCAATGCGAACAAGAGATGCCGCCCGGGATTAGCCATGCGGTCTGGGGCGCTACAGTCATTTAATATGCGGCTGGTCCCGGCGGTGGTTCGAGTCCTCCCTCGGGCATGTTTGTCCTTAGGATAATTTAGGTTAAGTAGTGTGTAAGCTTAGGGACTGATGACCTTAGTAGTTAAGTCCCATAAGATTTCACACACATTTTTTTTCGAACAAGAGACGACAGAGACGTGTAAGCAACGTCACCTCATACCATCACGCCGGGTGATACGCTAGTATGGCGATGACAAATACACGCTTCCAATGTCGTCAAACACGGATGCGACCATCATGTTGCTATAAACAGAACCTGGATTCATCCGAAAAAATGACGTTTTGCCATTCGTGCACCCAGGTTCGTCGTTGAGTACACCATCGCTGGCGCTTCTGTCTGTGATGCAGCGTCAAGGGTAACCGCAGCCATGGTCTCCAAGCTGATAGTCCATGCTGCTGCAAATGTCGTCGAACTGTTCGTGCAGATGGTTGTTGTCTTGTAAACGTCTCCATGTGTGGACTCAGGGATCGTGACGTGGCTGCACGATCCGTAACAGCCATGCGGATAAGATGCCTCTCTTCTCGACTGCTAGTGATACGAGGCCGTTGGGATCCTGCATGGCGTTCCGTATTACCCTTCTGAACCCACCGATTCCATATTCTGCTAACAGTCATTGGATCTCGACCAACGCGAGCAGCAATGTCGCGAAACGATAACTCGCATTCGCGATAGGCTACAATCCGACCTTTATCAAAGTCGGAAACGAGATGGTACGTATTTCTCCTCCTTACACGAGGCATCACAACAACGTTTCACCAGGCAACGCCGGTCAACTGCTGTTTGTGTATGAGAAATCGGTTGGAAACTTTCCTCATGTCAGCACGTTGTAGGTGTCGCCACCGGCGCCAATCTTGTGTGAATGGTGTGAAAAGCTAATCATTTGCTTCTCACAGCATCTTCTTCCTGTCGGTTAAATTTGGCGCCTGTAGCACGTCATCTTCGTGGTGTAGAAATTGTAATGGCCAGTAGTGTATTCTTCGCTGCTCAACACAAGTTTCAGATGAGGACGACTTATTTTGATCCATTCGTAGCACGACTCTCCAGCGTCCGTCGCAGCGCCGCTTCACTGTCAGTTGCTGAGGTCTCGTCCACGCCACTCTATTTCTGTGCGTGGTGCGCCTTAGAGAACCGCGATTTGAGGCCGACCGAAGAACGATTCTACTGCTGCCAACTTGCATTTTGCGTAAGGTTCACGAAGGTGGGATGTGGTAAATTAGGCCTCTTACGGAAGATTTTAGACGGTCGTTTTTCCGTCGTTCTGCCTGCTATTGGAACAGGAAAGAAAACGACTCGGAGTGGTATTTAGTATCTTGCGCCATTCACCTTACGGTGGCTTGCAGAGTATGTATGTAGATGTAGAAACTGAACTTGTAGAACTTGTCCTTTTCACAAGAAACCATCGTAGCCCTTGCCATTAGGAATACGATCCATTGTCTTACCATTGTGGCACTTCACTCAATAATGCCGGATACGATGGCCACGACAGTATCACTGAGTGATCGCAATACGCAGGCTCCACGATCGATCCTTATGGACCACGAAATGCTGAACGAAGGCTGCGTCGTCCTTTGTCTAAGGAGACAAATTTTGGGGAATGGAGGTCCCACAGTGTAAACGTACAATCTTTCCTGTTAATTACTTTTAACACTGCTTTCTTTTTCTAGTTTTTTTCACTACGTTAAAATCGATGCCTTTTTAGTTCTAAGGTAATGAAAAAAGGAAAAGTAAAACAAAAAGAAAAAAGAAAAAAGTAAAACAAAATATTTTGAAGTTAATAGCAGCTGTGGGTGTTGTGCCTTCATTCACACTTCAGACTTCCGCCTCTAACCAGCCATGTACTAGAAGTTTATTATAATGTGTTTTCTAATTACAGTTTTAAATGGTTACATTCAATTTATGTGAGCTGCATTGTGTTTCAGGAAGTATAAAAATAACTCAAAAAGCTGGGTTCTTCGAAAAGGGTAAACTGTTCCAGAGTGAAACATGGTCATGAAGCACGGAACAAATAATCCCTTCAAATACAGAAGTGCAGCACTGGAGAAAATTGTGAAAATACTGTGCTTAATAGCCTGTGTGTTTCATTATTACTTTATTACACACCAATAATCAGTAAGTGAATTAAATTAGGAAGAAGTATTATCAAGAAAGAAAAGTTGAGAACATTTTGAAACAGAAGCTATTGGCAACCAATACAAATCTCCATTTTTAAGTTAGGCAAAGTTATTAAGACATTACATAAACTTAGTTACCCCCTCTAATGACGTCTTTGTCGACTGAACGTTAAACACTAATCTCTTCCTCCTCCTCCTAAACTAATTTCATTTGCAAGTATCAAGCGTTTCATGACGTAAGTCAATCTTCCGTTTCAAGGTAAAAGGAACACTATGGCTTAACCGTCCACATGCGATACACGAAGTTTTAAAAATATAGGGAATTTTACTCAACTTAATGCACCGTAGCAAGCATTAACAACATCCTTCAAATAGCTTAAATATATTAAAAAGTACTTAAAAATATATAACTCTTGATATCTACAAACGCCACATGAAACAGCCGCATGTCTCACAACAACAAAAGCTATGATCTGGTAGCCCTGTCCGACAATTTGAACAGCCCGCCAGAAGGCATGGACGTTGACGACAGGCAACGCCGCTAGGCACCGCCCCTACAACCTACGAGTACTGCTGTTGCCACACAGAGTTGTGCGCGGGCCGCACCTGCCGCGCCAGCCTATCGGTACTCACCCCGGGGGCCGTACAATGCCGGCAGCGCAAGTGGTCAGATGTCAGTCGTGTTCCGACTGCGCTCTTCCTCATCGCACACATCGTTGTTGGTTCTTGATCAGGCTACGTCTAGGCCCTCGATCTGGTTTACTCTTAGGACTTGTTTACTGCCGTATCCGTTCATGCCTGTTGTCCTCGTTGTTGCCCACAGCTGTCTTTCTGTGGGGTTTGGCGACGCCGTCGGCCGGTCCACCTGCGTCTCCCTATCATGCCGGATTCCAGTTACTAAAATTGTCGACGAGGAAAAAGGTTACAGGTGCATTGTGGACGCGAAACTCGTGCAGCTTGTGGAACAGCAACAGCAGTTCCAGCATCAAATGGACCTCAGAAGATTCAGCTGCTGTCGGACAGATAACAGGCACAAGATGGTAGAGCACTTGCCCGCGAAAGGCAAATGTCCCTACTTCGAGTCTCGGTCCGGCACACAGTTTTAATCTACCAGGAAGTTTCATATCAGCGCACACTCCGCTGCAGAACGAAAATCTCATTCAGAGAACAGGCACAAGGTTTACAACCTGTCCCGACTGTAGTCACCTCTCAGACAGAGTCCCGCCCACTCGCATTTCCTCCGTTTAACGATACGGGGAAGATCGGTACACGTATTTGCAGCAGCTGAAACACCATTTCGCAGCTTTTCGGGTTTCTAATCACTTTCTCCAACGGTCGCTCTTCCTTTCTGGGGCTTCCCCAGAGACATTTTTCTCAATAAGTTGGCCTCCCTCTCAAACCCGATTGCACTCACTTTCGAGGAAATGTATTCGTTGCTGTTCACAGTAGTTCCACGCGGTCACATCGCACCTCGAGTTTCATCAGTACCACAAGCAAGCGGGCCAGTCCTATCGATCATGGGTGACACATTTTCAAGGTGCAAAACCTCATATGCCAATTCCCTGATTCGTGACTTAGTGGTTCAGTTGGCTCCAGATCCAGAAGCAGCCCTGAGCTCGACAATCTCTCTTCGTATGACATACTGAACATCGCGCACTCTTTTGTGATCGCGCAGACTGCGAATGAACGTCTTACGACCCGCTTCCTGATCGCTGCGTTTCATCCAGCGCCGCGGGGTCGGAATTTTCACCAGTCTTCTGACCAACGGCGGCGTTGTGATTCGTCACTTTTGGAAGTGCCAATGGCCTCTGAGGAGCCAGTCCATCCGCGTCGGCACAACCAGCGGTGTCTGATTTCTTGACCTGACTGTTTTCTGATGCACCAACGGGCACTGCCCGGATCGTTTGGCGGGCTACACTCGTTGAGGCAAGGATGGACATCTCCGAACTGCCTGCAGTAAGCCGTCAGGTCAGTCTAACCCCACTCCTAACTTGCCTCATGGAATGGTACATGAGCTTTAGGCCATCTTCACCAGGGCAAACTTTGCACCCCCAGGTTGTCCATTGATCTCACGATTGCTCGCCAGCACTTTCGTTTCCAAGTCGACAGGGAAACGACGGTTTCCCTGGTCAATCTCCTGACTTACGCTCGTCTGGCTTCCCGGAGTTGTAACCGCCCTCTCGCAGGTTGGTTGCATATGGTGATAGCTCTATTCCGCTCAGAGGTCAGTTCACCACTAGGGCCACCTGCAATATGGTTAAACGGCCGCTAACGCTGTATGTTGTCACCAGTCATTCCGCTGGAAACGTTTTTGTCGTGGATGTTTTCGGGTCCTCCATCACGGACGAAGTTCAGCTCATATCAGACACGACCCACTTCCAGGAACTTGGTGACCTTTGTGCCTGGTTCGTGTCTCTATTTGAGCCTGGCTTCGGGTGCGCTACTGATTTTGAAGCACAGATGCGGTGCCACGTTTCTGTCGTGCACGTCCTCCTCCAGTCTCTTTATGGACGGCCGTTAAGCTCTAACTCTATAGCCCTCACGACGCTGGGGTCGTAGAACCGGTCAAAACTAGTGCTTTGGCCACACTCTGGCCGTAGTCCAGAAGCCAACTTGTTCCCTCCGGCTTTGTGGAGATTTTAAGTCGACGATCAGTGCCCAAGTTCTGGTGGAAACTTACCCCATACTACGTCAGGAAGTCGTGCTCTTAAAGCTTGTTGGAGGTGAATGTTTTTCTAAAATAGACCTTGCTGATGCTAACTTACAGATTACACTAGATGAGGAATCGCAACGCGTTGTTATCATCAATACACATTTTGGCGTATACACACGCAAACGTTTGCCGTTTGCGATCTATTCTGCTCCAGCGATCTTCCAGAGATACCTGGAACTGTTCAAAATGTTCATCCAGTCTTGTACCAATTACCTGGATAGCTTAACAGTTACGGGTAGTATGCGCCAAGACCATCTGCATAATCTTCGTCCCCTCTTTACTACGAGTACATTGCTTGGCGCAAGGCTCAAGTGCTACATGCACAAATGCCAGTTTTTCCAGGAACAAGTGCACTTGCGGCAACTTGCGCACCAAAGACAGGATTCAGCCCACTGACCGTTATGTTTCCGTCCGCCGCTCGTGGTCTCGCGGTAGCGTTCTCGCTTCCCGAGCACGGGGTCCCGGGTTCGATTCCCGGCGGGGTCAGGGATTTTCACCTGCCTCGAGATGACTGGGTGTTTGTGTTGTCCTCATCATTTCATCATCATCCAGGAAAGTGGCGAAATTGGACTGAGCAAAAGATTGGGTAATTGTACGGGCGATGATAACCACGCAGTTGAGCGCCCCACAAACCAAACATCATCCGTTATGTTTCTGCTATTGACTGTCTCCCATGTCCCCAAAACCTCCAGTATTGCAAGCTTTTTAGGGGAAAGTGAATTATTCCTTCTGCAGACAGCATACGTCATGCATCCCGTCAACCAGTTGAGGAAGAAAGGCGTTCCGTTTCAAACTTTGGTGGCCTGTGAGCAGGTCTTAACACAGCTGAGGAGCATGTTACGTTCTGCACCTTGCCTTGCCCCCTTTCCCCATCACGCCCACTTGTTTTACCTGCGGACGCTTCTCCCTATGGCACTGCTACAAAGCTGGCACACCGTAATGGTGACGGTACCAGCCTATCGCCTGTGTATCCAAACCACTAACGCCCGCCCAACACAATTACTCCCAGATCGAGAAAGAGGCGTTGTCGATCATCTTTGCCGTGAAGAAATTTGGGTCCCGGTTCACACTCGCTACAGATAATATATAAACCGTTCGTAGCAGTCTTTGAGCCGCACTCTCTGCTTTCAGAGCAAACGGTCTATAGGCTCCAGCGCTGGGGTCTTTTCCTTAGCTACTACAATTACACCACCAAGTACTGCACAACACACAAATGCTGTTGCCCTCTCAGGTCTACCATCAGGACCAGACCCAGCGTTTGACCAACTGGAGCTACCATGTTTTCAAATCGATATGGAACGACAACACGCCTTGGATGGGTTTCCCAGTCCCACTACTAGCTTGCCGGCGGGCACGCGCCGTGACCCCATCTTGCGGAATGTCGCATACTATGTCCCCCATGGGTGTCCCACTTATTTTTAGAAGTTATTTGCTCCCAAACTCCGGGCCATGGGCTCGTCTATCTCATCATTTGTCCGTCGTCTACTATTGCTTCTGCAGGATGCGTAGGTGGGTACCCATCGATCCGTAATCCTGAGTGACTTACGCACTGACGTCGTGAAACTCCTCCATCATTGGCTCTGTGGTACGTCTCGGATGAGAGCTCTGGCCAGGTGACATGTCCACTGGCTTGGACTGAACAAGGAGGTGAAGGCTATGGTGTGGTGCTGTTACGCCTGTGCTCAACACCAGGCTGCTCTACCCCAGTCTTTCGCCACCTGGCCTACTTCCCGTCACCATTGGGATCATATTCATCTAGATTTTGCTTCCTCCTTCCTTGGCTCGACGAGGTTTATTGTCGTGGACACGTATTCAAACCACGTGGCCACAATGTCGTCCACCACCACAGTGGCCACACTCAATGCCCTTCTGCTGATTCTCGCCATTGAAGGACTTCCTTACATCATTGTCACTGACAGTGGGCCCCAATTCACTTCTATGGCCTTTAAATAGTTCCACAGCGCTAATGGCATCAAACATCTGAGTCGCCCTCCGTATCACCCTTCCTCCAATGGCGAAGTGGAGCGGACGGTGCGCACATTTAAGCAATAAATGTTGAGGGCCATAGGGAAATCCACCACAACAGCGCCACTTGCAAAGTTCCTGAGGAACTACAGGTCCACACTTGTCCATGACCACTGTTCAGCCAAACTTCTGCATGTCCGACAGCCATCTCCTGGCAAGGAACCCCAGACCTGACACACTGGACGATACCCTCCTGGTTCGGGTGTTTGGATACGTTCCTATGGGGCAAAACCATCGTGGATGCCAGCTACAGTGTGTGGCCACGCGGTTCTAGGCGCTACAGTCTGGATCTGCGTGACCGCTACGGTCGCAGCTTCGAATCCTGCCTCGGGCATGGATGTGTGTGACGTCCTTAGGTTAGTTAGGTTTAAGTAGTTCTAAGCTCTAGGGGACTGATGACCTCAGATGTTAAGTCCCATAGTGCTTAGAGCCATTTGAACTATTTTGGTGGCACCTTGTAGCAACTGATAGCTGAGAGGATGGGAGCGTCGGCAAATGAACCAACTCTGTACCCTTCTCCAGTGTATCCCTCCAGCAGTGGATCACCCTGACTTATTGTCCCTGCCCTCACACGTCCCTCCGCATCGTGAGTACTATTTGCGCTGCAGAACGTTGTCGGCAGCTTCCGTAGGAAAGGATATGGAGGTCGAGAAATCAACTCTGCCTCCATATGATGTGCAGTCATCCATCATACTGCACTTACCCAGTGCAGCTCCGAGTGCCCCATGTTCCTTCTCCCAGTAGTGGCTTCCACTGACGGAGCTGCACCTGTTCATCTCCCTAAACATCTGCCAAGGCGCTTCCGGCTCTATGCACCCATTTCAGGGGAGAGGTTTCTGGTACCCCTGTCCGAAAATTTGGACAGCCAACCAAAAGGCATAGACGTAGACGACAGGCAGCGCCGGTAGCAACTGTGTCGCCCCTTCCCTCCTTCTTCACTCGCCGGGAGGAGACGCAACTCGTAACGATGTTATCCCCAAACGGTATGACGTGGAGCAGCACCTGTAACTCTCATAAGAACGAAACTCCTCGCGTGGTTTTGAAATATTCTGTTATCTGTCCGCAACAATCTTCTCAGCTTGTGCGAACTGGTAGACTGCAATCGTGTATTTTTATTTTTATGCCCGGTTAGCTCCGTGGTGAAATAAAATCTTGATTCTTGATTTCATCATTACGGTCGTTTTTCACATCATACATAGCGAGGATGAAATTTTGCTGTCTACTGTTCCGTTGCTACGTCAACTTATTAACAACGGTCCGACGTAACTCCAAAGATAAGTTCGAGTAAATGTTCTTTTTAATACGCTGTAATACTGGTTTAAACTAATCGCTTTTCACTGTCCATTATTCATCTACTCACTTAGTCACTTAAAATGTTTAAAGAGTCAGTCAACTTGCATTAATACACGTTGTATTGTCCGTTTAATGAGTTAGGCGACACTGAAGATTTGTCTTTTGACTCAGATATAATCGTCCTTTCTGTAATTCATTGTTTGTCCCTACAACACACGCGCACCGATATGTCATTCAAGATTAACCTCTGTTCAGTTCAGTAATCGTGACGCTGACGACAAATTTTGACTAATCGGCGTACTTGTTTTTCTTCATGTCTTCATTTTATTGTGTCCTACTCAAGACTACAAATTGCTGTTCTGTCGTTGATCCATTGCTCTCAAAGTTGAACCAGTACGAAGGCGAAGTCCGATAAACCAATATCACTCAATTGAAGTGTAACACTCGTATTACTATACTATTACTATTAACTTTCTTCTTTCGAATGACTGAGCAATACTTCAATCTCTGTCTCACGGATTATCACACCTCCAAAACTGAACCAATCTAATAGCGTTTGCAACCAGATAACTATCGCAAAAATACTTTAGAGCGACTCAAGAGCAACCAACCAACTGAACATTTACATATCCGAGTTGCATTGTAGTCGCATTGAATTTCCTTTTAGTTGCGGCTACAACTGTCTTTCATGGTAAATGTTATCTTTGACTGAATTACTTTCTTGGATTTAACCTTCGTTCATATGATTTTGAATTTATTCTGTAGATGTTTGATAAAGAATCTATGATAATCCTTTCCTTTTATCTCCCCTTTTTGTATGCTAATTCTCAGTATTTGAATGATATAGGTGTTAATCAGAATATTACCAGTGTAGATTAATTCGACAATAGTTGCCGTCACTGTCAAGATGACTCACTTCCGTTCTTTAAGTTTCCACAAAGTTTGTTAATTGGCGTTTTCTTTCCTTGGGGCGTTACACAACGCCTCTACAACCTGCGAGCACTGCTGTCGCCGCCAGAGCGCTTTGCGTGGGCCATGCCTGGCGCGCCAACCTATCGACACTCATGGAGGCCTATAAAGCCGCCAATTCAGGAGCTCGGAAGTCAGTCATGTTCCGATTAAGCTCTCATGTTGTTTATCATATCTACGTTGTTGGTTCCTGATCTCACTAGGTCTACGCTCTCGATCGTCTTTACTCTTCGGACTTGTATACTGCCAACTGGCTGTTGTGTTGCCTTCGTTGTTGTTCACAGCCGTATTTCTGTGGGGTTTGGCGACTCACCGTCAACACCCTCGGCCAGTCGGCCTGCGTCTCCCGATCGTGCCGGATTTCGGTTACTAGAACAGAAAATGGAGGAAACTTCTTACGTCGGTTTCTAGTGCGCATTCCTTCATGTGATTCTAAAATCTGTCACCAGATTGAAACACCGACGAGGAAACATGTTTTCCTAGGTACAGTGGCCTCTAGGTACAAAAGTCTTCACTCCTGTAAAAAGTTGCCTAAAGAGAGGGCAAAGCAGTGTTCGAAGTTAAGTGTTATTAAGTTAAAACCTTTCATTGTGTTAACAGAAGCACCATCGACGACTGGATAACAAGCACCATCTCCTTAGTTGTGCAATATTTACAACGAACCAGATACGACGATAAACAGGGGTGCGGACAGAATCGTAGCATATTTTACTGCAAGGGGGATTCTGGAGAGGGGGCGGGGGCGGCAATGGACGCACTTGCATCCACCTCATCCACCTCCTCCAGAAAGCCCAAGTGTGTGTGTGTGTGTGTGTGTGTGAGTGTGTGTGTGAGAGAGAGAGAGAGATATAGAGATAGAGGCAGACAGAGAAAGAGAAACAGAATTTCGGCATAATCACAATTTTTACTTACGGACAGCATGTCATTGTCTGTTTACAAAAATTCAAAAAGCCTGGGATTAACGGAACGTGTCACTTCTTGTGTTATGCCATTATTTCATTGCTTCTCGTTTCTTTTTTTGCCAGAATCTAAGAATAAAGTAGAACAAGACGTGACGTCGTTTAATGTTTCATCATTGCGTAGCAATACAAGTGAAGAAAAATCATGTGCATTACAAAACATTTGCAAATTTCTAGTGTTGCACTCAGGCTCACACATTCATACATTTTCGGTAAATACTTGATCTCCCTGGTTTCTCTTCCTAGTTAGTAAGAAATAGCACTGCCACCAGTTACTATTAACAGCTTTATTTGAAGCTACGCATTTAGATTTTCCTTCACCGTCAGATTTGTTACAGCCAGAACATGGGCTGTTCTATGCGCCTTGACTTCTCGCCAAACACCTTTTGTTGGCACATAGTACCGTGTGTCCTGTTTGGAATTTTTATCAAGAATCAGTATATTTTAGTCAGGATACAATGCTGCACTTCTTGTTGAAAGGCACAATGAGTGATCTATAGCATACTATTGTTATAAATGTGAAACTAATCCTGTCCGTCACCTTTTCACGACTGAACCACTGAATCGAATTTGATGAAGTTTGGTATGGGGATAGCTTGAACCGTGAGGAAGAACATATGCTGCTCAAAACAATTAAATCAATAGACAGAAGTGATAATGGTAAATAACAGTGAAACAAGATATCAAAATGTTTGTTGGGAATGCACTCTTTTACAATACGTTGCGCAGCTGATCAGAGCTATGTCAAATTGGAAGGTACGAAACGGTAGATCTCAAGTGCGGGAGAACATATGATTACGTTTTATGCTTCACCCATAGTCACAATGTTTATCTTTTGATTGCACCTGGCGCAGCGAATCCGAAAGACATAACAAAAATGATGATTGTGGATGAACCCTAATAGATAAACGTGTTCTCCCGGAATTCTTTGTAGTTATTTCCGATATCCATGTTTTAGTATGACATAAAAGTATGTACCACATATTAATTTGGCAGCGTGTTGCTGCTGGCAAACTTTTTACTGCATGCATCAGCTTACCTTTAAAAAGCTGAACAAACTTCCATGAAACATACGTCACGACAAGTCTAATTAAACTAGCCTCCAAGCAAATGAAAAATATGCATTGAAATCGACTCTTTCGTGTCGAAGCTGATTGGTGCGACGGGTCAGCTGAGGGACGACTCACATTGCTACACTTATTCAGCTTAACAATACCAATGATACCTGAACGAAACGATGGGTAAAACCTAATTTAATATGTAACTATTACTAATCGATAGAGAACTTCCGGATACGTTTACATGTGGCACTCTGTTTATGTAGTGACGTACGCTATGTTTTGTGTAGATCAACAGACCCAGTTGTCAGACATAGTCTGTAGAATAGTACTACCATTCACATACTATTTATCGATCATTTTTTAAATGAAATCTCATTAAAACTCCATACAACTCAGCTACAGAGAATCTCTCATCTATAAAAAATTCTCTCGCAAAATTTTAGTAATAAAATTATAGAGCATTTTTAAGTGCTGAACCATACAAAGACGATCTCCCTTGCTTTGTAGCTTTGAAGGGAGAGGTACAAATCTGAAAATAAATGGACGATAATATGAACGTGCCTCCAGTAGAGGTCTATAAAAAAGCAACGGTGCTGCCAAATTAGCATCTTGTGTCAATTCTTGTGCACATTTCCTATAAGAACCAGCAGGATGACAGAAGATAGTATAAATGGAATGGCACTAGTGCATATCCACACGATATTGCATCAACGATGAACTCTGACGAACTGTTGTATGTCTCTTGTAGGAAACACAAGAGGAAACTTTCGTTGCATCAGATGTAGTAATGACTATGATAAAATTATCACTTTAATAAAGTTATATTTCTATGTGCTTATGACTAATAAAATTAATTTCTAATATGTAATATATGGTAGTTATACATGGTGATTCAGCTACCCATATCTATTGGTTTTATGCTGCCTGAAATACCTTCAAAAATCACGCAGATGATTTTTATATTTTCTCGCTTGGTACGGGCAAGTATTTTTCCCACAGAAAAAATGAACTGGACCTTTTTGTAGGAAATTTGATGTTGTTAAATTTTGTACGGGGGTACGTTTTCGCTGGGGGCAAAGGTTTTCGAGTTATTGAAGAAAAACGTGTTTTAAGGTCCCTTTCGTACGTTTTTCCTGTATAATTTGAAAACTACCGGCGAAAAAGTATCCCAATACAAGACTACACTACATTAAATTTACTTAAAAAATATCCTGTTATCCTGTTCATTTTTTCTGTAGGAGTAATAGTTTGCGTATAGCAAGGGAGAGAATATGAAAATTTGCGCGTGCTATTTGTAGGCGTTGTGTGTTGCATGAAACCCATGGGTAGGGGCAACTATGTTTCGTGTACCTGTTTTGAATCTAGACTGACATGACCTATAAAGATATGCTCCCCTCGTAAGCCTTGTCTCCTCCCCCCACCCCCAAGAAAAATTCGCTAACCACCCCTGCTTTACTGCCATAACCATTATTCGTTCAATCGCTAATTGCGATTGTTCTAAATTCTTGCTTGGAGTTGCTGTCTACTTAATCATGTGAGAAATAAACGTTGACTGCTTTCTTGTTATTCTCGGTGCTTCGAATCATGGAAACTATGCATCAAAATCACAATTCGCCTACAATAATTGCGTTCTTGAGCACTGTCAATCCAGTTAGCCTCAACATTCAGTTAACATGTATCTTTGACAACTTGATCCACCTATATCTTGAGGGTCAGCCAACCAGAGGTGGTCTTTCGGGCCTTATCAACATCAGACGTTAGGTCCGTGAGTGTTGAAGATGCAGGTTATTCGTTTTGCCGATTAGAATGTTAAATGTTGGGCAACTATATGATGATGAGTTGACAGAAACTTGGGCCACACTGTTCAGAATGTGAGTCTGCTTTTCGGCTTGTGGGGGGGGGGGGGGGGGGGGAGGAAAACATAGTTTCAACATTTACTGGTTTCTCCAAGGTTGTAAACTATATCTACTGACTGAGCCCATAAAGCATCCTCGGTGAATATGGGGTACCAAAGAAGCTAGGAGACATGGTGAAAGAATATGGAGCAGGGAAAAAAGTCAAATAACAGCGACTCTGGCATTCGCACAACTTTGTGACAAGATGGTGCTATTTCTCAACTACTGTGTGACACAGTATTGGAAAAGTGACCTGAGAAAAAAACAAAAGTAGAAATAGTTCCGAGGCAACGCTGACTGTAGATTAATGCTGAGGAGACAGAAGAAACGAGCTTTTCTATTGAAGGAGCTCAGAATACATTACCGCCAAGTTGTGGATGCGGCTGAATAGGAAGGGTAACTGAGATACATGGAGAGTTGCTTCAAGAACGACAGCAATTTAAAGGTGTGGAACAGGAAATGACCATTAATCCGATCAGGACATCACTTCAATATGAAACAAACTGTTAACTAAAAATGTAGACCAAGGCCTCTGGTCCAGTGAGAAACGTGAATCCTGGAAAGTGAGAACAACGTACACCAGTGTTTTAGGCAATAGTTTCTGCTCCTCATGACATACATGCAATATCTAGAAAATATTGAGTTACGTTATTTTCACTCTGATTCCTGCTGCATTTGACGCTCAGGCTGTTGCTAGCATCCGGAGAAGGAAAGAAAGATGCGGAACAAGGAACGAGAGAAAAGGAATCGAAGAGCTGTGAACAACAGCAGTAGCAGACGCCGTACGCCTGGAGTCGGCATGGGCGGAGTGCGAGACGCCACTGTTTGAGTCCCCTCCCCTCCCCACGCCTCTCGCCGCTGCCGACCATAAAATCTGAGCGGCTCGCCGACGAGCCTTGCAGATATCATCAAAGGAGTTACAGCCGGCCGGATTTACGATCCGCGCCCGGTCATGCTGCAATTGTTGTCGTAATGGTGGCGGCCGCGGGGACGAGGGAGGGGGTGCCGGGACTGTGCCGCCGACGCCGCTGTAGCGACGCGACTCTCGCAGTCGCCAGTGGCATGTCTCGTCTTAGAAGGGCGACCGGCTCTCTCCACGTTCTGTTTAAAGCTACTTCATCTCTGCGTAGATAACAGTTGCACCATCTGAGGATTCTTGTCCGCCTTGAGACACTTTCAAGCTAGTAAAATTAAAGTGTAAGTCTTTATGAAAACTTGCTGGCTTAGATGAACGCACAGGGGGTAGTGTGCGCGACAGGGTGATGAACCGTGCCCGGATCGAACTCAGGCGGGGGATTAACAACCGTCGGACTGTTAACAGCGGCTAGTCTGAGCATGGTTTTTAGGAGGTTTTCCAATCTTGTTTTGGAAAATTCAGGGCGGTTCCCCAAAATACGATACAGAAACAGCTAAAATAAGTTATCAAACAGAACAAAGTATACATGATTCACAGAGAGATGGTTTTCGTCCCTTAGGTTAAGAAATGACGATGGTGACGATAGGGAGAGCAGTCGGCCACAAAGATAATATATAAAAATAAATTTGTCAAATAATGTAAAACAGCACACACCTTGCGACGGGATAAACGGTAAAAGGGATGTAGATCTCGTACTGAGACAGAAGGAAAACGAGGGAAAAACGGTAGTCCGACCTGCATACACATACGTGATGTGGCGTACAGGGTGAGCAGCAATCTGAGGTTGTTTACTGATGATGCTGTACTGTGCCAAAAGATGTCGAAGGTGAGAGACTGTAGGATGAAACGAGATGACTTAGACAAAATTTCTAATTTGTATGATTAGCTGGCTGTAAATGGAGAAAAATGTTAGCTAAGGCGGATGAGTGGGAGAAACAAATCCGTAAAGTTACGATACAGCAGTATTTGTGTCTTAATCGACAGTCATCTGGTTTAAATATCTTTTCGGAACGAAGCAAACCGATCTGAAATGGAACAAGCATATGAAGACTGTAATGGGGAAGGCGACAGTCGACTTCGAGTTTATTGGGAGAATTTTAGCTGGCTGCTAGATTTGTTACTAGTACGTTCTAACAACAGGCAAGTGTTACGGAGATGCTTTGGGAACTCAATTGGGAATCGCAGAAGAGAAGGCGATGTTCTCTTCGAAGAATGCTATTGAAAAAAACTTAGAGAACTGGTTTCTGAAACTGGCTTGAGAACGATACTACTGCCGCTAGCATACATATCACGGTATGTGAGAAATTAGGGCTCACCATGACGCATATAGAAAGTTGTTTTTCCCGCGCTCTATCTGCGAGTGGAACAGTACGGGAAACGACTAGTAATGGTAGAGGGTACCCTCTGCCACGCACCGTACGGTGGCTTGCGGAATAATGTTGTGGTTAAAAGTCGATGAGGAATTAAAGAACTGCGAAGAAGTAGACAAATTAAACGTACTGAAGAAAAAATTTAAGCATTCGGCACAATGGTCCCAAAAAGATAAAATAAAAATATGTCCATTCCACCCATGTTCCGACCAACATTTTCTAGAGGTTTCCTTCCGTTGTGTGGTAAATGCCTTCCTGTCGGTCTGTCTGCTACCCCATCTCCTGTTTGCTGTTATCTGGCTGAGAAGAACTGATATCTACAGTGTGTTGGATGTGAAGCAGTTCATCCTACTTTATGGTAGAGATGGCTCGTTAAAAAAAGATATTTTTAAGACAAATTCTAGCAGTACGGAACTCCACCTTCCGCTATCGATTTCCTTGGACCTTCAATAAAAGGCCCACGAGGAGCCCGAGTTCTAGGGGTCACTGCCAAATTGTGTAAGAAATAAAAGGTGTGGACAAAAAATACGTTTGATATTGTACAGGATAGGTACAATATCTTAATGGAGGTGTCTAAGTATTCTCAATGTCTTCTGTTCATCGCCGTGGGGTTCTCCACTTGCAATAGAACTTGGAACATTTCCTAACCAATGCAAGGTTGCTTGCACAGAAGACTTGCCAGTGATGACAGCTGCTAAAAGATTACTTATAGCCACATAGTTTGCGTCTTCCTGTTCCTGGGTCCAGAATATAGTTCATCCAAGTATCTGTTGTTTTTTCGTTGACGAACAGACATTTCTGTTGGAGTTATAATGACGTAAATGATGCGAGGAGATCTGTTCTCTTTGCATTTCCTCACGACTGACGTTTTCAACAGGAAAGTATGCTGGAAACGAGAACTTCTAATTTAAGAACTGATTAGGCCGAAAAATATACAAATAAGGACCATGATCATCGCAGCTGTCGTTCACGACGACGTCTCCAGTTATCTATATTCGGAGATTCCTGGTTAATATTTTGTGGTTGCCAGTTCGGATTATTTCCGGGGAATTGCTGATTATTCTGACTATTTTGGTTGTCGTTATTTTGATTCGTGGTTAGCATCGGGTTGAATCTTCCTCATTAGGTTTATTTTTCGCCCAGCAAGAACTGCACTGCATTGGCATTCAATCTTTGGCCGCCGTTCAGCTGTTTGTTTTGCTGAGCTTGGAAGCCTGAGCTCTGCTGCGCTCTAGTATTATTGTTGCCGCTCGATCTTGGGTGATATGCGAAGTTCTCGTTTACACTAGTCGACGACCCATTCCCATGATTTCTTTCGTTTAATAGGTCGATGGTGTCGACGACAGAGAAGAAGTCTTCGACATTGTCTTCGGGAGCATACATGAGTTTTTCACGTATCTCGACCGGTAACTTTGTATTAATAATCTTCAAAATATCAACCTGAGGGACTAGAGTCTCCCAATGCCTACTTTCATAAGTACTTCTCAATGTACCGACGCAAGTTCTGGATTATAGACCTCTTTCTTCAGTCGTTCTTGAATTCCCTTAGACCAATACCTACTCAAGAATGCTCGCTCAGAATCCTAGTATGTGTTACAGGTTTCCATAATATCCGTGCACCGTAACGTAGTTAGCGACAAAAGAAATCTTTCGCGCATCAGTCCACGCACGGAGCAAAACACCTCTGAAACTGCGAATGTAAACGAAAGGGTTAACAGTTTTCTTCTTCGGACGGAAGGCTTGGAACTGCCGGTGCTTTAGGAGCTTCTCTTCCATCAACATTTGGGCGTATACATTGTTGGATGGTATATTGCCATAAATAGGGTCAGACACCACATGTGAACTTTTTGTTGAAGGCGTCGGGCTACTCAACACTGACGCCAAATTCATCATATTTTGCTTCCGTTCGTCGGAAAATGTGACATGTGTGTCAGAGCCACTCGCTCTTATTTTCTTTATTGACTTGGGACATTCTTCAGTCGATTTGGTTGTATTGTTTTTCCCCTTCGAGAACTCTTCCCCAAATCGTTGGGTTAACTCATCACAATCAATCAGGATCCTTGTGAACATTTTGCACAGTTTGTTGCAGCTGTTCATTAACACATTGTGTCACCCTCTCCTCTATAAATACAACACAATCTGATTTAACAAGTTCCAATTTGGACACACCAGAATCTACGGTTGCGGTAACATCTTTTCCCTCGATTTGGATTTTAGAGATTTCCTCAGGAACTTTCCTGGGACAGCT
Source organism: Schistocerca cancellata (assembly GCF_023864275.1). Taxonomy (NCBI): domain Eukaryota; kingdom Metazoa; phylum Arthropoda; class Insecta; order Orthoptera; family Acrididae; genus Schistocerca; species Schistocerca cancellata. Next base: position 1,006,446,455 of record NC_064626.1, read on the forward strand.
TAAGATTTGCCATTTTCGTAGCAAGATCGCTTTGCTGAATGCTTAAATGACCCACTTCGCCTTTCAAATCCTCAAAATCCTGTTTGGTCGGCAGTCTCTCAACCATACCAATAATATCTTGCATAGTTAGCCTGATATTTGCTAGTTCAGTTACTAGTGCCTTCTGCTGCTTAACAAGACTGTCTTGTTTAGCAGAGAGTCTTGCCTGTTCTACTGAGACAGTATGAACTATAGTGGAAATATCGTCTTGTGCTGAAATTGATTCTTGTGCTACAGATTGCACTTTAGCGGACATCGATCGTTGATTTGCAGTAAACGTATGCCCCGGTTCGGATATACTAAGTAAAAGATCTTTAATCTTAAACTTCTCAGTCCTAGCTGTGGTCATTACAGGTACTGAAATGTCAGTGGAAGGGACCTCCACAACTGACTGAATATTATCCGTTGTATTCTGCTCCCGTTCCATTATTGACTGGACGCGTGACCCAACGATAAATCAGTAAACAAAAAAAAAATCTTCACACGACCCAAGTAGTATCAGAATACATACACAAAATTAGTACAAATCTACACATGAATTTTTTTAAACTTACCTCAATAAGTAATAGAAGTAGGAAGACTCCACAGAAAAGACAGTATTAGATACCAGACGGGTAAACGTGCTGTTGCTTGCCTGCGGCCTGGACCTTCGGGTGATCTGTTGAGATGAACCGTACGTACAGCATCAGTCTGCCAACCTCTCTCCCCCCGTTGTGGTCACGAACAAGGACAGGGTATGCAACACAGAAACACACGTTATAGTGCACTTCTTACCAATAGCATACATACATCGATATGATGCAAAATCCTAACAAATTCCGCAAGTTTGCTAGCAGTCCTGTCAACTGGTCGTCACTCCATAATGATTTGCTACCTCGCAAAGAAAAATTAATTAACTTAACCTTTAAGTCTAATACAGATAAGACAGGTACAGGTATTCTCCTTTGAGTTTTTGCCTAGATGCATAGATTTTAAAATACACTCCTGGAAATGGAAAAAAGAACACATTGACACCGGTGTGTCAGACCCACCATACTTGCTCCGGACGCTGCGAGAGGGCTGTACAAGCAATGATCACACGCACGGCACAGCGGACACACCAGGAACCGCGGTGTTGGCCGTCGAATGGCGCTAGCTGTGCAGCATTTGTGCACCGCCGCCGTCAGTGTCAGCCAGTTTGCCGTGGCATACGGAGCTCCATCGCAGTCTTTAACACTGGTAGCATGCCGCGACAGCGTGGACATGAACCGTATGTGCAGTTGACGGACTTTGAGCGAGGGCGTATAGTGGGCATGCGGGAGGCCGGGTGGACGTACCGCCGAATTGCTCAACACGTGGGGCGTGAGGTCTCCACAGTACATCGATGTTGTCGCCAGTGGTCGGCGGAAGGTGCACGTGCCCGTCGACCTGGGACCGGACCGCAGCGACGCACGGATGCACGCCAAGACCGTAGGATCCTACGCAGTGCCGTAGGGGACCGCACCGCCACTTCCCAGCAAATTAGGGACACTGTTGCTTCTGGGGTATCGGCGAGGACCATTCGCAACCGTCTCCATGAAGCTGGGCTACGGTCCCGCACACCGTTAGGCCGTCTTCCGCTCACGCCCCAACATGGTGCAGCCCGCCTCCAGTGGTGTCGCGACAGGCGTGAATGGAGGGACGAATGGAGACGTGGTGTCTTCAGCGATGAGAGTCGCTTCTGCCTTGGCGCCAATGATGGTCGTATGCGTGTTTGGCGCCGTGCAGGTGAGCGCCACAATCAGGACTGCATACGACCGAGGCACACAGGGCCAACACCCGGCATCATGGTGTGGGGAGCGATCTCCTACACTGGCCGTACACCACTGGTGATCGTCGAGGGGACACTGAATAGTGCACGGTACATCCAAACCGTCATCGAACCCATCGTTCTACCATTCCTAGACCGGCAAGGGAACTTGTTGTTCCAACAGGACAATGCACGTCCGCATGTATCCCGTGCCACCCAACGTACTCTAGAAGGTGTAAGTCAACTACCCTGGCCAGCAAGATCTCCGGATCTGTCCCCCATTGAGCATGTTTGGGACTGGATGAAGCGTAGTCTCACGCGGTCTGCACGTCCAGCACGAACGCTGGTCCAACTGAGGCGCCAGGTGGAAATGGCATGGCAAGCCGTTCCACAGGACTACATCCAGCATCTCTACGATCGTCTCCATGGGAGAATAGCAGCCTGCATTGCTGCGAAAGGTGGATATACACTGTACTAGTGCCGACATTGTGCATGCTCTGTTGCCTGTGTCTATGTGCCTGTGGTTCTGTCAGTGTGATCATGTGATGTCTCTGACCCCAGCAATGTGTCAATAAAGTTTCCCCTTCCTGGGACAATGAATTCACGGTGTTCTTATTTCAATTTCCAGGAGTGTATTTTACCGGTCTAATATAAAAATCTGTAAAAAATTTTGACTATAGGTAAAATATGTTTTCTTCTTGGCTGCTGTAAGGAGCCGGCTACTAAGGCCGAGTGGTTCCAGGCGCTTCAGTCGAACCGCGCGACCGCTACGGTCGCAGGTTCAAATCCTGTCTCGGGCATGGATGTGTGTGATGTCCTTAGGTTAGTTAGGTTTAAGTAGTTCAAAGTTCTAGGGGACTCATGACCTCAGATGTTAAGTCCCATAGTGCTCAGAGCCATTTGAACCATTTTTGCTGTAAGGAGAGAACTGGTTAGGTACAGGATGAGTTGGCGGTCACAGGTTTCAGTTTCTCAGGTTCTCAGAGAACGCCAGGCAAAGTCGGGGAAAACTGCTACAATTCGCGACGAAAACTCCGTCTCTCATAGCAGCTAAAGTACTACGAGTTGCCGCTAATATTTTCTCGAAACACTTTCAGAATGAGAAGATCGGACGAGAATGGCAATATGATATCTTCTTACTAACAAACTGGTCGCTTGGGTAACGTCTTTAACACACAAGCTGACGGCGAAATATTTCGCGTCGTTCGGACTGTGATGGTAGCAGATTCGCCCATTGTTCTTAAATTTACAAATACATCACTCTGCACTCGATTGCTAAACACACTAATCGTTTTATGAAGGTCCGGGGATCCAACATCGAATAAAAGTTCGTAGATGATACTTACCTTCCTTTTTCACTAAGTAAATTTTTTGATAGTATCTCCTCTTCACTTCAAATTACGTCTATATGAAATCTTATCTGACCCCGAAAAAAGACAATGTCCAATCGGCATTCCTTATCTCAGACAATTACAAAAAGCATAGATGGTTCAAATGGCTCTGAGTACTATGGGACTTAACATCTATGGTCATAAGTCCCCTAGAACTCTGAACTACTTAAACCTAACTAACCGAAGGACATCACACACATCCATGCCCGAGGCAGGATTCGAACCTGCGACCGTAGCAGTCGCGCGGCTCCGGACTGAGCGCCTAGAACCGCTAGACCACCGCGGCCGGCAAAAGCATAGATGCTCTTTTTTCACAGCAAAGAGCGTTGTCGCCTCAATTACTGTAGCGCATCATCGCTGGTACTCGCAGCCGGAATATTACAATAATATTATATTATGTAGGGACATTACATCGGCCGAAATACACTATCATTAAAGACGTTAACCGCAGATGCATAGACTGCTCGAATTATTCTTGTGATTGAAGGTGCAGGTGTAACTAAGTTATTGCGGAAGTTCAGTCAGTGTATGTATCACTAAGAAGTGTCCTCGCTTTACTTTCATCTCTGAATGGCCTAATGTATAAACGAAGTTATAGTGATGCACGTAACATGCATGCAATTTGGTTAGGAGCAGTCTGAGAAACTTGTAAGGGGGTTTCAGGGTAGGTTGTGCTGAGAAATAATTGTTAAGAAAAAAAAATTAAATACGCTCCGCCGTTTCTGTTAATCAACAGAGAAGCTAGCCAATCAGGCTCATCCGCGCGCAAATTGAACGGCCCTCCAAAGATGTCGCCAAATGTGTTCGGTTCCTAAAACTGAAAAAGAAAGCGTTAAAAATGTTGGATATGGGACGGTAGTAAGGATCGAATCTGAGCCAAAGTTGGAGCAATCTTAGTGCGCTATCATCTACTCTTCAAGAACAACTAACACTATCTGCGTCTGGCAGGTCGCTTGAATCTGCGCGCGCAACGTCTCCCGTTTGGCTGAGTTCAATGCTGATTAACTCTGAAACGCCGCAGGGTATCGAATTTTTTTCCTAACAATTCTTTCTCAGCACAGCCTGCGCTGCGCTGCAATATCCTTGCAAGCTTTTAAGAATGGTTCTGACAGCCCTGTATATACATCTGTAACACATACTCAGGCGTTTCTATGACTTACACCCTACTTTGTTGAAAACACAAGTACGTAGCACATATTGCCTTCGAATCAAAGAAGAACTAATTTGTTTCATCTTCTCCGGAGACATGGGCCATTGCTTTGACGGAAGTACTGGAAACTAAAGAAAATCGTGCAACCATTCATTTTTCTCCTGTTGTTTACGTCGACCACTTACACGTCTGAAGGTTGTACAGATCTTAAAACCGTACGTTTCCTGTTTACTAGCTTAAACAGTTTTGTTGAAAACGAGGGGCCAGTTAGCCTGCATTTAGGAGGCCCAACATACTCGATCGCATCACATCACTTACCTGCTAGCTTATGAATAGTCCTTGCTAGTGCCTAACCTGCTATATGTATAATCAACTGTTCCTCAAATGCACCAGTCTTTACTTAGCCGCACCCAAACGGTTACTGTTTCCTAATAGTCCATTACATCCCTACTTAATTCTACGATCACCATCAAAGTAACCATTCGTTTATTTGTCCTTCCCAGATCGATCGATGATTCCATCTAGTAGCGGTTTCGTTTGAATTTCGCACGAGAAAGTAAAAAATATCATCATGCAAGTATGTTTTAATGAAAGATCAGAAGTGTTCGATCTAGGTATCAAATTTTAAATAAATATATAGTTGGTTCACTGATCTTTTGGAATCATAAAAAGCCCTGTTTAATTCGTTTAAGTTGTCCGGCCCGGGTCTGAGTACTTTCTGCTGAGACGAGACCGTTGCCGACGAAGCTGATCTGCAGTTTGCAGACATTGGCATCACGTGGATGTGGATGACAAGGGAGTCGCGGAAAAGTGGGTGAAGAAAAGCCAATCGATAGAATATATTTGAATCGCACGAGGAAAGCGAGAACAGGTCCTTAATGTCGAGTGAGAGCACTAAAACGTCGAAATACTTTCTACGAAATCCAGTATCGCGAAATAGATATAACATTATTAATTAATGAAAGTCACTACGAGTGCAGTAGGGAACTGCTCTACCGTAATTAGATTATAACAACATTTTTTACGTATAATGAAAACGTTCTCAGTTGGCTACATGTTCTATACATCATCTGAAAATTTTTACTATCTAAGTTATGTGGAACGAGTCAGTTTACAGGATGTGTATTCATGATTAATGGTAACATAAATGAACATAGGTTGCTTTTTAAAGAAAAAAGAACAAGGAAACAGGCTACCAGTTGTAAAACTGAAATTCGTCCATGGAATACAAGGAGTCGTCCAGAAGAACACCAAAAAAGTATATACACTGATGAGTCAAACTTAATGGCCACCTGCTTAATAGTTTGTCTGTCCGTCTTTGGAACAAAATACATGACAGATTCTGCGTATCACGGACCCGACACCTTGTTGCTAGATTTGTGGAGGCATGTGGCATTAAATGTCTGTGCCCAGGTCATGTACACTCCTGGAAATTGAAATAAGAACACCGTGAATTCATTGTCCCAGGAAGGGGAAACTTTATTGACACATTCCTGGGGTCAGATACATCACATGATCACACTGACAGAACCACAGGCACATAGACACAGGCAACAGAGCATGCACAATGTCGGCACTAGTACAGTGTATATCCACTTTTCGCAGCAATGCAGGCTGCTATTCTCCCATGGAGACGATCGTAGAGATGCTGGATGTAGTCCTGTGGAACGGCTTGCCATGCCATTTCCACCTGGCGCCTCAGTTGGACCAGCGTTCGTGCTGGACGTGCAGACCGCGTGAGACGACGCTTCATCCAGTCCCAAACATGCTCAATGGGGACAGATCCGGAGATCTTGCTGGCCAGGGTAGTTGACTTACACCTTCTAGAGCACGTTGGGTGGCACGGGATACATGCGGACGTGCATTGTCCTGTTGGAACAGCAAGTTCCCTTGCCGGTCTAGGAATGGTAGAACGATGGGTTCGATGACGGTTTGGATGTACCGTGCACTATTCAGTGTCCCCTCGACGATCACCAGTGGTGTACGGCCAGTGTAGGAGATCGCTCCCCACACCATGATGCCGGGTGTTGGCCCTGTGTGCCTCGGTCGTATGCAGTCCTGATTGTGGCGCTCACCTGCACGGCGCCAAACTCGCATACGACCATCATTGGCGCCAAGGCAGAAGCGACTCTCATCGCTGAAGACGACACGTCTCCATTCGTCCCTCCATTCACGCCTGTCGCGACACCACTGGAGGCGGGCTGCACGATGTTGGGGCGTGAGCGGAAGACGGCCTAACGGTGTGCGGGACCGTAGCCCAGCTTCATGGAGACGGTCGCGAATGGTCCTCGCCGATACCCCAGGAGCAACAGTGTCCCTAATTTGCTGGGAAGTGGCGGTGCGGTCCCCTACGGCACTGCGTAGGATCCTACGGTCTTGGCGTGCATCCGTGCGTCGCTGCGGTCCGGTCCCAGGTCGACGGGCACGTGCACCTTCCGCCGACCACTGGCGACAACATCGATGTACTGTGGAGACCTCACGCCCCACGTGTTGAGCAATTCGGCGGTACGTCCACCCGGCCTCGCGCATGCCCACTATACGCCCTCGCTCAAAGTCCGTCAACTGCACATACGGTTCACGTCCACGCTGTCGCGGCATGCTACCAGTGTTAAAGACTGCGATGGAGCTCCGTATGCCACGGCAAACTGGCTGACACTGACGGCGGCGGTGCACAAATGCTGCGCAGCTAGCGCCATTCGACGGCCAACACCGCGGTTCCTGGTGTGTCCGCTGTGCCGTGCGTGTGATCATTGCTTGTACAGCCCTCTCGCAGTGTCCGGAGCAAGTATGGTGGGTCTGACACACCGGTGTCAATGTGTTCTTTTTTCCATTTCCAGGAGTGTAATTCGCGTAAGTAACGGTCCGCTGACTTGGATACGTGATGATGGTATCTGATAGCGACCTACATAGGATTTACATCAGGCGAATTTGGTCACCGAGGCATCAATTTGAGTTCACTACCATGCTCCTCAAACCTATGTAGCATGGTTTTGGCTCCGTCTCACCGATAATTATACTATCAAAAGACGACATCGCCGTCGGGGAAAACATCAATCACGAAGGGATGCAGGCGATTCGCAGCTGTCATTGTGCCTTCGATTACTATCACAGGTCTCACGCAAGCGCAGGCGGCTGTCTCCCATACTACACTACTGGTCCCACCAGCCTGCGACCTCGACGCGCTGCACGTTTCGAGCCAGCGTTCACCTCGACGACGGCGTCTGTAGAGAAGACCATCGACCTAGTGTAGCAAAAATGTGTTTCATCAGAAGAGCCGTCCTGTTTTCATTGATCGACGGTTGAATCCCGATGGCCCCGTGCCAACTGCAAGCATAACTGTCAGTGTCTTTGTGTCGACATGTGAATACGTACGGGTGGTATGCAGATGACCAGCCTCCGAACCCCACGTTCTGTGAAGAGTCGTGGATGTCCAACCATTTAGCACCTAGTGGTAGTTTCAGTGTCCTATCTCTTTCAGTAGATTCTCACGACAGCAGCACGTGAACATTTAACCAGCTTCGCCGTTTTCTAGATACTCGTTCACTGGCTTTGTGTAATAATAATCTTACCTTTGACAAAGTCGCTTATCTTAGTGGATATCCCAATTTGCAGTCCAATCTTCGGTAGTGTGATCCCCATCAGTCTGTGCTGCACTTACATACTTTTCAAAGCCCGTCACGTGTCCGCAACGTCACCAGGCGACATCTAATCTCGCGGTGGGAGTGCTCATAATGTTTTGGCTCATCAGTGCAATATTCCTGGGAACTAATGACATTATCACTATTTCTATATATGTCACTTACCTAACGTTGGACTCAGGTACAAATTTTCTCACTAATTCAATATTATTTAGTTATGAACTTCCTTTGCGTAAGTTATGAATTAAATATCAGGTTGTATAGAGATAACATGAAACGATTTACAGCCGCTTATTAAATACGTACCAAACTGCAATGTTGTAACAAAGTAAAGACTTCAGGAAACAGTAGAAATCTGTTACTGAGAAGTGACTGTATTGCAGCACGCAAATAAGTCAAAGTTGTTTTAATTGTATTTGTCAAAGTAGAAGTACATTTAATGGGGCTAAGTTACGATAATTTGAGTAAAATCATTCTGGGTTTAGACCTTGTCATAAAACACAAACGAATAAATGAGGACATTTCGACCGACTTTGCAGCAGTCGTCTTCAGTGAAACTAACTTCTGGATTCTGTTGATGGTGTTCACCTACACTCCTGGAAATTGAAATAAGAACACCGTGAATCCATTGTCCCAGGAAGGGGAAACTTTATTGACACATTGCTGGGGTCAGATATATCACATGATCACACTGACAGAACCACAGGCACATAGACACAGGCAACAGAGCATGCACAATGTCGGCACTAGTACAGTGTATATCCACCTTTCGCAGCAATGCAGGCTGCTATTCTCCCATGGAGACGATCGTAGAGATGCTGGATGTAATCCTGTGGAACGGCTTGCCATGCCATTTCCACCTGGCGCCTCAGTTTGACCAGCGTTCGTGCTGGACGTGCAGACCGCGTGAGACGACGCTTCATCCAGTCCCAAACATGCTCAATGGGGGACAGATCCGGAGATCTTGCTGGCCAGGGTAGTTGACTTACACCTTCTAGAGCACGTTGGGTGGCACGGGATACATGCGGACGTGCATTGTCCTGTTGGAACAGCAAGTTCCCTTGCCGGTCTAGGAATGGTAGAACGATGGGTTCGATGACGGTTTGGATGTACCGTGCACTATTCAGTGTCCCCTCGACCATCACCAGTGGTGTACGGCCAGTGTAGGAGATCGCTCCCCACACCATGATGCCGGGTGTTGGCCCTGTGTGTGCCTCGGTCGTATGCAGTCCTGATTGTGGCGCTCACCTGCACGGCGCCAAACACGCATACGACCATCATTGGCACCAAGGCAGAAGCGACCCTCATCGCTGAAGACGACACGTCTCCATTCGTCCCTCCATTCACGCCTGTCGCGACACCACTGGAGGCGGGCTGCACGATGTTGGGGCGTGAGCGGAAGACGGCCTAACGGTGTGCGGGACCGTAGCCCAGCTTCATGGAGACGGTTGCGAATGGTCCTCGCCGATACCCCAGGAGCAACAGTGTCCCTAATTTGCTGGGAAGTGGCAGTGCGGTCCCCTACGGTACTGCGTAGGATCCTACGGTCTTGGCGTGCATCCGTGCGTCGCTGCGGTCCGGTCCCAGGTCGACGGGCACGTGCACCTTCCGCCGACCACTGGCGACAACATCGATGTACTGTGGAGACCTCATGCCCCACGTGTTGAGCAATTCGGCGGTACGTCCACCCGGCCTCCCGCATGCCCACTATACGCCCTCGCTCAAAGTCCGTCAACTGCACATACGGTTCACGTCCACGCTGTCGCGGCATGCTACCAGTGTTAAAGACTGCGATGGAGCTCCGTATGCCACGGCAAACTGGCTGACACTGACGGCGGCGGTGCACAAATGCTGCGCAGCTAGCGCCATTCGACGGCCAACACCGCGGTTCCTGGTGTGTCCGCTGTGCTGTGCGTGTGATCATTGCTTGTACAGCCCTCTCGCAGTGTCCGGAGCAAGTATGGTGGGTCTGAAACACCGGTGTCAATGTGTTCTTTTTTCCATTTCCAGGAGTGTATGTACTGACTTACTTCGCTTGTCAGATGGCTTCCGACTTCAATTTCTGGGATGCCACTGAAGAATTCGAAGTAAAGGCAGCTGTGGAGGGGTGGCTGTATGGTAGGCTACTGCTGCCTGTGTTACTCTGGCAGGTGACTGGTCGGCAATAGTGAGTCGACAGATTGTACCCTGGGGTTGTGTTTCCCTCGTGGCCTAATACCGAACATGATTTTATTCAAACTGACATAGGCCGTGGAAGCCTACGAAATTATAATTTCCATAGCGCATAATTACAATGATTAAAATGAGCCGGCCAGGGTGGCCGACCGGTTCTCTCTGGAACCGAGAGGCCGCTATGGTCGCAGGTTCGAATGCTGCCTCGGGCATGGATGTGTGTGATGTCCTTAGGTTAGTTAGGTTTAAGTAGTTCTAAGTTCTAGGGGACTGATGACCTCAGAGGTTAAGTCCCATAGTGCTCAGAGCCATTTGAACCATTTTTGATTAAAATAAATGTTGGTTGTTGCTTTATTGTCAATACTGGACATAATAAGAATCAGGAGTGATTGTTCTGTCAGGTACAGTAAAAATAAAACAAAAATAACGAACAGAAACATAGTTCCAACTGATAAACACAAGGAAACCAACCCCAACGTTGCAAAAGATGCCACTGCAAACACTATACTTTCTTCTCACTGCAATCCTGTTTAACACATTATTTAAGAACCAACTGACCCTCTTGTTATTTGGAGATACTTCGATATGGGGCTAGGCATACTCCTTACCATATTGTCCCATTTCTTCACATCGCCCTCTATGATGCCCGGAAAGGTCTCTGGTGGGACAGGACGATTGCAGACCTCTCATTTTAGCGCGGTCCATGCATTTTCAGTGCATATGTGATGTGGAGAATACGGAGGTCATTACAACCGACTGTTTCTATGTTCCACTAGGAAGGGTTTCACAAGATTGTGACGCTGAAGGAGCGTATTGTTGTCAGCGTGAATCCCGGCTTCAATATATTCACCAAATGGAGCCACAATGCGTGCAAGAACCTCGTCCCGATACTTCACACCAGTGATCCTCCCATTATTTCCACAAGGGATGGCTTGTTGCCATGCATGATTCCACCTCAAAACATGAGTGAACCGCCTTGGTAAGGTTGGCCGTCTAGGATACAGTTAGGATGTAAAGATTGTCCTCGTTGCCTCCACACACGGATGTCAGTATTATCACTGTGGAAACAAATACGGTGTCATCAGGAAAGAGCCTTGTGCCCAATTGCTGCTTAGTCCATAAAGAGAGATTTCGTGCCCATGCAACACGAGGCCCTCTCCGACCCCGATTTAGAGGAGGGGCCTTGAGAGGTCTTCTGGCATGTAATCTCAGCTAATGGTGCACATGTCGTACCGTTTGTGTTTAATTTGCTTGTTGTTATACGCAGATATCGGTCCTGCACACCTATTGTTTTCCTCCCGTGGTCACTTTTGAGACGAATGTCAAGTACTCCAGTCTCGAGAAATTGCTCCAGACTAAAATGAGACATCATTTTGGCTTCCCTGCGCCGTCCACTTCACATTACCTGCCCCATTATAGTGGCTGTACGGAGTCTCTTGTCTTACGTTATTGTTGTCCGAATCATTCTGAATCATCAACTCTTGTAATGACACACAGCACAAGTACTGCATTGTTTACAGGTGACACGGGTGCCATAGACCCTACATAATGCGGCCTCACGGTAGATACATGAACTGTTTCAGTAGAATTACATTACATACAAACAAATGTATTGATATACATAGTAACGTATTTGTGAATCACAACGTTCAGTATTAAAGTTTAGACATTATGTAACATTTATTTTACCCACCGAAGTTAATTCATAAGTGATAATATTTTAATTACTGTTTTCTATCTATTCTTTATCATGAGAAAGAAAACTGGCGTTCTACGGAGCGGGGCGTGGAATGTCAGATCCCTTAATCGGGCAGGCAGTTTAGAAAATTTAAAAAGGAAAATGGATTAGTTAAAGTTATATATAGTGGGAATTAGTGAAGTTCGGTGGCAGGAGGAACAAGACTTCTGGTCAGGTGTATACAGGGTTATAAATACAAAATCAGATAGGGGTAATGCAGGAGTAGGTTTAACAATGAATAAAAAATAGGAGTGCGGGTAAGCTACAACAAACAGCATAGTGAACGCATTATTGTGGCCAAAATAGACACGAAGCCCACGCCTACTACAGTAGTACAAGTTTGTATGCCAACTAGCTCTGCAGATGATGAAGAAATTGAAGAAATCTATGATGACATGAAAGAAATTATTCAGGTAGTGAAGGGAGACGAAAATTTAATAGTCATGGGTGACTGGAATTTGACAGTAGGAAAAGGAAGAGAAGAAAACGTAGTAGGTGAATATGGATTGGGGCTACGAAATGAAAGAGGAAGCCGCCTGGTAGAATTTAGCACAAGGCATAACTTAATCATAGCTAACACTTGGTTCAAGAATCATGAAAGAAGGTTATATACATGGAAGAAGCCTGGAGATACTGACAGGTTTCAGATAGATTATATAATGCTAAGACAGAGACATAGGAACCAGATTTTAGATTGTAAGACGTTTCCAGGGGCAGATGTGGACTCTGACAAAGATCTATTGGTTATGAACTGTAGATTAAAACTGAAGAAACTGCAAAAAGGTGGGAATTTAAGGAGATGGGACCTGGATAAACTGACTAAACCAGAGGTTGTACAGAGTTTCAGGGAGAGCATAAGTGAACAATTGACAGGAATGGGGGAAAGAAATACAGTAGAAGAAGAATGGGTAGCTTTGAGGGATGAAGTAGTGAAGGCAGTAGGTAAAAAGACGAGGGCTGGTAGAAATCCTTGGGTAACAGAAGATATATTGAATTTAAAAATATAAAAATGCAAAAATGAGATCAACAGGAAGTGCAAAATGGCTAAGCAGGGATGGCTAGAGGACAAATGTAAGGATGTAGAGGCTTATGGCACTAGGGGTAAGATAGATATTGCCTACAGGAATATTAAAGAGACCTTTGGAGAAAAGAGAACCACTTGCATGAATATCAAGAGCTCAGATGGAAACCCAGTTCTAAGCAAAGAAGGGAAAGCAGAAAGGTGGAAGGAGTATATAGAGGGTCTATACAAGGGTGATGTACTTGAGGACAATATTATGGAAGTGGAAAAGGAAGTAGATAAAGATGAAATGGGAGATCCGATACTGCGTGAAGAGTTTGATAGAGCAGTGAAAGACCTAAGTCGAGACAAGGCCCCGGGAGTCGACAAAATTCCATTAGAACTACTGACGGCCTTGGGTGAGCCAGTCCTGACAATACTCTACCATCTGGCGAGCAAGATGTATGAGACAGGCGAAATTCCCTCAGACTTCAAGAAGGATATAATAAATCCAATCCCAAAGAAAGCACGTGTTGACAGATGTGAAAATTACCGATCAATCAGTTTAATAAGCCACAGCTGCAAAATACTAACGCGAATTCTTTGCAGACGAATGGAAAAACTAGTAGAAGCCGACCTCGGGGAAGATCAGTTTGGATTCCGTAGAAATATTGGAACACGTGAGGCAATATTGACCCTATGACTTATCTTAGAAAATAGATTAAGGAAAGACAAACCTACGTTTCTAGCATTTGTAGACTTAGAGAAAGCTTTTGGCAATGTTGACTGAAATACTCTCTTTCAAATTCTGAAGGTGGCAGGGGTAAAATACAGGGAGCGAAAGGCTATTTATAACTTGTACAGGAACCAGATGGCAGTTATAAGAGTCGAGGGGCATGAAGGGGAAGCAGTGGTTGGGAAGGGAGTGAGACAGGGTTGTAGCTTCTCCCCTATGTTATTCAATCTGTATATTGAGCAAGCAGTGAAGGAAACAAAAGAAAAATTCGGAGTAGGTATTAAAATCCATGGAGAAGAAATAAAAACTTTGAGGTTTGCCGATGACATTGTAATTCTGTCAGAGACAGTAAAGGACTTGGAAGAGCAGTTGAAGGGAATGGATAGTGTCTTGAAAGGTGGGTATAAGATGAACATCAACAAAAGCTAAACGAGGATAATGGAATGTAGTCAGATTAAGTCGGGTGATGCTGTGGGAATTAGATTAGGAAATGAGACACTTAAAGTAGTAAAGGAGTTTTGCTATTTGGAGAGCAAAATAACTGATGATGGTCGAAGTAGAGAGGGTATAAAATGTAGACTGGCAATGGCAAGGAAAGCTTTTATGAAGAAGAGAAAGTTGTTAACATCGAGTATAGATATAAGTGTCAGGAAGTCATTTCTGAAAGTGTTTGTATAGAGTGTAGCCATGTATGGAAGTGAAACATGGACGATAAATAGTTTGTACAAGAAGAGAATAGAAGCTTTCGAAATGTGGTGCTACAGAAGAATGCTGAAGATTTGATGGGTAGATCATATAACGAATGAGGAGGCATTGAATAGGATTGGGGAGAAGAGAAGTTTGTGGCACAACTTGACTAGGAGAAGGGATCGGTTGGTAGGACATGTTCTGAGGCATCAAGGGATCACCAATTTAGTATTGGAGGGCAGCGTGGAGGGTAAAAATCGTAGAGGGAGACCAAGAGATGAATACACTAAGCAGATTCAAAAGGATGTAGGTTGCAGTAGGTACTGGGAGATGAAGAAGCTTGCACAGGATAGAGTAGCATGAAGAGCTGCATCAAACGAGTCTCAGGACTGAAGACCACAACAACAACAACAACAACATGTGACCGAGACAGATTCGTTTGTATGAGTGGCAGAATACATTCACTGGAAGGCAATTGACGATTATGACCAGGCAGCTAATGACAGGCTAGTATATCTGTGTAGTTAGTTTGGAACTTGTTGTTAATAGTAGGAATACGAATTTGGGGTGGTAATGGAAAATACTGACAATCACGACAACGTGCAAGATTGTTGTTGGGTTCGCGTCTATGAATGGGATCAAGCAGGATCGCTCAGGTTCTCTTTTGCTGGTTTTCTGGCGCAGCCAACACGCAACGTCTACGTCCTGAAGCCAGTGGCGACCACAAGAGGCCTCCTGTTGTACGTCATGTTGACTAGTCTTGTACTGACTCCCAGAGGAGTAGAGAGCGAGGTGTTGCCGTCCGCGAGATGTGAATTATTTCCACGATTTACGCGAATGGCGAACCGTCGTCATGCCGTCTGCAGTTGAGCGTCGCTATGCTACCTCCTACAGGGCAAGTAAAGTCCACACGTTCCACTGCCGCTTCTCATTGCTCGCATTTCTCTCCATCTTTCGACGCTGACCTGTGGTGCCTTGAAAAATGTCAGCAGATATTCGTAGTGTTACTTTTTTTATCGATATCTTTTGTTAACCAATGAAACATGATAAGCAATACTAATGGACTGTTTTCCTCCGAATTCAGTTGGAAGTTGCTTGTTTAATTTTCCTCCAGTTTAAGTTGGAAGTTGTTTGCTTAACAGCGACTTCCAATTTTCAATGCCATTGTCACTTCAATGATTTTGGATAGCATTATTGACAACACAGCGATCTATGTTGAAATTTAAAAGAAAATCGCAATTGATATTTTAGTTTAATGATAACCGGTTTCAGTCTTGGCGATCAGCACCACATGTTTCCTTAGGTGGTGTGCAGAGACGTCGAACAGATCACGAAGATGACGTTTGATTTCTGAGGCGCTCAACAGCGGGGTCATCAGCACCCGCACAAAGTCCCAAGTTTCACACAGCCCAATTTTTGTGCACAGTCCAGTCTAACCACTGTCACGAATGATAATGATGATGATGAAATTATCAGAACAACACAAACACCCAGACGTCGCTTTCGAAATGTGGCGCTATAGAAGAAACCTGATTATAAGAAGGGTAGATCGAATAGCAGATGAGGGGGTACTGAATCGAATTGGGAGAAAAAGGAATTTATGGCAAAACTTGACCAAAAGAAGGGATCATATGATAAGGCACACCATTAGGTGTCACAAAATTGTCAATTTGATTGTGGAAGGTAGTGGGGGGGGGGGGGAGGAAATGGGGAGAGGCAAAAATTTTAGAGCGAGTCAATGCTTGAATACAGTAAGCGGGTTAAAGGGAAGAAGGTTTCGACAGCCATACAGAGATGATGAGACTTGCACAGGACAGACTAGCAAGAAGAGCTGCCTCGAAAATAACAGAAAGTAGTGAGTGGCTGAAGTTAAACAAAACCGCACTTCTTTTAGAGATAATTTACTTTATTAACGCCCCAAAACTGTAACTACAGATTAAAGAATGAGGGAAGCGCACAATATGGTACAGGACTGTGACCAGTATACCGGTGTATGAAACAAGTACCGTCACAGCATCTCACATTAAAAAGTAAAGTACATGTCACGTGAAGAATTAATTACACTACTATGCAAGATGTCTTCCGCGTTTACTGCTGCTTACGGAGAGTATATTCGAAAACGAGTTTCTCAGTAACGTTTGCACTAGGGGCAAATCGGTAACCTTGCACCGAAAATATCAAAGTCGATCTTCAGTTCGGTGATGTTACCGCTAATGTGTCCTGGGTCGAATCAGGGATTCGTCTTTATTACCAAACATTGAAAAGGTAAAACAATTACCTTCGTATACTAAGGAAGAAGTCTGTATACGCTGAATGAAAACTGAGTGAGAAAAGGCCTCGATTGGGAAAAGGCCTTGATTTCGATAGAAATAGATCGTCTTTCCACGGGACAATGCAATTTCTCAGAAATATGGCTTTGAAAACCTAGTGGTTCAAACCACGAATCATTAGGAAAATCCTCCTCGTTCACCAGATTTTACACGATCTATCGTCCACCTACAGACATTCGTGACTGGAAAACCTTTGATAGCAATAAAGAAGTCTTATTAGGTTGTAATCCGCAGCTTCCATAGAAAAGTATTATGTACTGTGAAAAGTGAGCGTCAAATAATGAACAAATGGTTATTCGCACTGAGCTGATAAGTCCGCAACATGTTAACAGCAGTTGTTTGGTGGTATTTACAAAGTGCAGCCGAAGTCCACCGACAAAATTTAAGTCAATGTTTTCTCAATACTTTGGAACCAGGGGCTCTTTATCTCCGGTGGCTCGTTACAGGGTAATAATGTAGTTATGATTCATTATTGCCAAACCTGTCTAACACTCACTCTCCAAAACTGGGTTTCTGGAATACTTTTGACAGAGAATGTCTGCCGTTCTACTGTAACACGGATGGATTCATTTTGTCGTACGCGCTTATGTTCCGCTAAGAAAAGAAGGAAGGAAGGGAGATTTGGATTTAACGTACACTGTCTATGGTGTGGTCATTGGAGATGGAGCACAGGCTCGGATTACCAAAGGATTGGGAAGGAAATCAGTCAGGCCCTATTCAGAGGAACCACTCAAGGTTACCCAAGGTCCGCAAGGAAGGTATTCCATTCAGGCCAATTGTTTGCGCTATTGGTCCTCCTACCTACAGCCTGGTCAAATATTTAACGAAGTTGATGACTATGATAGCTGGTCGCTGTGAACGTCATATTAAAAACTCTCAGATGTTCGTTGAGAAAATCAAACAGATTAGAGTTGGTCCAGACGATATTTTAGCCACCCTTTATGTGGTCTTACTGTTTACAAAAGTTCTTGTTGGCAGAGCTTTTTCATCCTGAAACGCGTAAGCTATTCCGACATGTTATGATGACCACCTACATCTTGTATGGCGGTAATTTTTATGATATAGCAGACGGAACGGATGCGTATTCTCCGTTGTCTCCAGCAGTGGCCAACATTTGTAGTGTTATATTCTGAGGAACATGCATTAAATTTGGCTATGCGTCGTCCATCTTCATTTTATTGTTATGCTGGCCTCACGTTTATGGTCTGGCCATACGGTGCAGAAGCTGTTCAGCACTTCTATGAACATATGAATAGTACGCTCCCAAACATCCAGTTCACTGTCGACGCAGAAAGAAAGAAGGTTGCCATTTTTAGATATTTGGTACATCTAAAGTCGGATGGATGTCTCGGCCACGTAGTGTAACGCAAGAAAACCAAAGCTGATTTATATCTTATTGGCCAGTGTTTTCACCATCCATTCCAAAAGGCAACAGTTTCCAATACACGGGAACACAGAGCATAAACTGCTTCTGACGTGGACCACTTGCATTCCGAATTTAATCATCTGAAGTACGTGTTCCGAAAGCACTCCAAGAAAGGGAAATGTGCAAATGTTGAACATTCACGTGATGAGCCACCGGCTTCATTCCTTTCCTTTTAGGGCGCTACACCCAGGAAAATAGGGAGAGTCCTGGGAAGATGAGGTATCAGATGTGTCCTCCGACCTCTTATGAATATAAAGCATATACTGCGCCCTGTTAAGGACAGTCTCGGCCTCAGCATTCCTGGGATTTATAACACCCCTTATGAGTGGGAAAGCAGTTATAGCGGTCTGTCCGTCCGTACCGTTTCAGATCGCCGTGTCGAACATCAACGGCATTTTAAAAACCAGAACTGAAGAAATCCTTAGTTGCTGAGCACGGGCTCACAAACAAACACAAAATATTGTTTGACGAAACAAAAGTTTTGTCCCAGGCTTCTATGTACTGGGATTCTGTAATTAAAGGGGACGTAGAAATAAGAATATGCCAGAAGAACTTCAACCGTGTCATTGGATATAATCCTGGTAGTTCATGTATGCGAGCTCTAGAACCATAGAAGAGCCAGAGATATTCATCTCAATGTTTATGCTACGAAGGGAGTGATGGCGCCACAAGCACGGACGTTCACATCATCTGCTACAGCTGCCTGAGGGGTATATAAGGCCACCAAAGCAACAGTTTTGACAATTCGAGGGTTGGAACTTCTCAGGTCCGAGTCGAGGAATAACACAGCCTAAGTTAGACTCAGGGTGTATCGTCGATTTGGACAGCAATTGCTGTCGTCTTTTCGTCCGCTGCACGCCGGCACTGCTGCTCGCCTCCCGGTCTTCGCCGACCAGAGTTCGCTGCCGCCATCTCCCGGTGCTCGCTGCCGCCCAGTGCTCGCCGCCGCCTCCCGTTTCAGTTCCTTTCGTACTTGGGCGACTCCTGTCTCCTGTAGGCACTGCCTGCGATCACGGACACCCCCACCACCACCATCACCTACAGCTCCCCTTCACCTGCCCCCACCGAAACATCGCGGAGGGCTTCCTCTGGGATTAACCCATCTCATTCACCTCCCCTACTCACAGTATCCTCTCCTTCTATCTCCTCATACCTGTATCCCACCTGTATGTCGCCCATACCCCTGCCCCTGGCCCTGCTCGTGCTCCTGCTCCTGCTCCCCTTCCCACTCCTATCGCCCACCGAGACGACTTTCCCCCCCTCCTCACCCTCCCCCGGCAACTACCCGTCCCCGCCCCCCGAGTAACCGCCCGCCATGGCACAGTCGCCACCTTTCTTCTTTTATTAGCTGCCATGTCAGTCGGACGAAGAGCGGCGGAATGTGCTGCTGACAGTCCTCCCCTGTCCATATCGGGCAGGGGAATGAAATCACAAAAAAACATAGTTTTTACAGCCAGTTGCTAATGACGAAGAGGATGTGGAGGCAACCGTCGATATCTGGTGGTTTTATGCTGAACTGACGTGTCAAGGAGTTCGAGAATGTTTTATACAACATACCCCGTATTTACGGGAGGGATTTCGGAAAACCGCGAAAAACCTAAATCTGGATAGCCAGAAGGGGACTTGGACCATCGTCCTCACAAATGCGAGCCGAATGTTATTCGGTAGCTGCAGAAGTATTATACTTTGGTGCAGTAGCCGTCTCTGCGGAAACAGTTAAACATAGCGCCAATGACCCGGTCTTCCATCTCAGTCGGTAAACCCTTACAAGAAGTGCGTATAGGCCACTCTTTTCCAATAAACCTATCGATTCTGAATTGTACCCCTTTTTATGTACAGTTAACAATGCCGAAAAACAAACGCGGGATGGAAGCTAACAGTACTTCTGCAAGGTTGGGAATGAAATATGAAATTGGCATTACTGTTGTCAGCAACAAGTAGCGTGAATGAATTGATCCAGTTTGTGCCCAGGCAAGCCACAAAGCGCTTGCTGCAGACATTTGCTGAACGAATGAATTCGGATGCTGTGTCAAGTGTCGTAGCTACAGACTGCTTAAGACAGTGAACTAGTAACAAACAGGGCAATTTCTTGCAGAGATGAAGAGGCTTGCACAGGGTACAGTAGAATGGAGAGCTGCAATAACAACATAAAGAAATGAGTGGCTGAACTCAAACAAAGCTGCACTTGTTTGCGAGACGCTTTACTTGAAGAATGTCCCAAAACTGTAACCGCAGATTAAAGAATGAAGAAAGTGTGGCGATGGTTTTCTGGTTAACTAAGTACGTCAGGGTCATTTAAGGAGTCTCGGCAACCGCAGAAGGATAGGTTATAAGAATTTCCAGGATCGCAGAATGTAAAGTACTCTAGGAAAGCATTGTGAACTGAAAGTAGACCACTTGGAATTTTTTGAGCTCCGAATCAAGTCTTCGATTGTCCTTGCTGTGATGGGCTTCCCTGATGCAGGCTGTATGAGACCAAAGACAGAAGCTGATACATAGTTAGTTCTCATTAGAAAATTTTACACATTATGAATGAAAAAACACAACAGTACTGGATACCTTTTTTTGATTCATCAGTTTTCTAACTGGTTTGATACGGCCTGTCACTAATTCCTCTCCTATACCAACCACTTAATCTCAATGTGACATTGGCAACCTAAGTCCTCAATTATTTTCTGGGTGTATCCCATTCTCTGTCTTCCTCTACAGCTCCGTCTAGTCCCACGGAACTATTCCCTTACGTCTCAGCATATGTCCTATCATCCGGTCCCTTTATTTTGTCAGTGTTTCCCACATGTTTCTTTTCTCGCCATTTCTGTGAAGAAGCTCCTCATTGAAACTTCGTGGCAGATTAAAACTGTGTGCCGGGTCGAGTCTCGAACTAGGGACCTTTGCCTTTCGCGGGCAAGTGCTCTACCAACTGAGCCACCAAGCAGGTAGCTTCATATCAGTGCACACTCCGCTGCAGAGTGAAAATTTCATTCTGGAAACACTCCCCAGGCTGTGGCTAAGGCATGTCTCCGCAATATCCTTTCTTGCAAGAGCCAAGTATGCAGGAGAGCTTCTGCGAAGTTTGGGACACGAGGTACTGGCGGAATTAAAGCTGTGAGGAAGGGACGTGAGTCGTGCTAGGGTAGCTCAGTTGGATGCCGGCACGGTAGCTCAGCGTGTTCGGTCCGAGGGTTTAACTACCCTCTGTAATAAATAAACTGAGTGAACAGATCAACGAACAACCCGAACGAGTGTCATCGGACGTCCGCCACGAACAAAGTCATCAATCTATATAGAACAAAATGAGATTAAAAAAAACTTGGTAGAGCACTTGCCCGTGAAAGGCAAAGGTCCGAAGTTCGAGTGTCGGCCCGGCACACAGTTTTAATCTGCCAGGAAGTTTCATATCAGCGCACACTCCGCTGTAGAGTGAAAATTTCATTCCGGAAACCTCCTCATTCCTTCCCTTATTTCATCATTCTTCTGCAATACCAAATCTCAAAGGCTTGAGTCTATTCTGTTCCTATTTTAGCACGTCAGTATCTCACTACCCTACAAGTCTGTGCTCCATACATACAGTTCCGTAAATTTCTTCCTCAGAAATAAGTCCTGTGTTTCATACTACCGAAAGTCACCTTCCAAAGGTGCGGCTTATCCCGAATCAAACACATGAAAGGGTTTTAAGTACAGCTCATTCACCATTTTCCAAATTTTATTAGCATTAAAAGAACTATATATCTATACCAAGAGGAAATATTTCTGCGATCAGCAACCTTCACGTTAAACTGCAATGAAAAAGGGAACACGATTTGGAAACCAGCAACAGCTTCAAAATGAAACAGAGCCTTTTATCGAATTATAATTCCATATAGACAACTGGAAATCCTTCATGTCAAATCACAAACAAATGTTATCATCATTTAAGGGCACAAATTGTGAGAATGGTAACGGGTGCAAATAGGTTAAGTACAATTTTCCACAAACTTTGACAAGAACGTTAGAAACGTGCCCTACTAGGCTGACTCGACATTTAAACAACCATGAAATTAAAGCGCAACGGGCTGAATTTCAGAATTCAAAAAATAGCAATATAAAATGTAAGGACTGGGCGCTGGATCTGTACCTACTGCCTCTTCCGAAGTAAGAGTGATTTAAGGTGTGCCGTTGGGGAGTGTCATAGGACCTTTGCTACTGACATTGACCTTGTGGATAACATCGGAAATTCACTGAGGCTTTTTGCGGATGATGCTGTAGTATATCGAGAGGGTGTAACAATGCAAAATTGTACTGAAATACAGGAGGATCTGCAACAAATTGACGCATGGTGCAGAGAATGGCAATTGAATCTCAATGTAGACAAGTGTAATGTGCTGCGAATACATAGAAAGAAAAATCCTTTATCATTTAGCTACAATACAGCACGTCAGCAATTCGAAGCAGTTAATTCCATAAATTATCTGGGAGTAGGCATTAGGAGTGATTTAAAATTGAGTGACCATATAAAATTAATCGTCGGTAAAGCAGATGCCAGACTGAGATTCATTGGAAGAATCCTAAGGAAATGCAGTCAGAAAACAATGGAAGTAGGTTACAGTACACTTGTTCGCTCACTGCTTGAATACTGCTCACTGGTGTGGGATCCGTACCAGATAGGGTTGATAGAAGAGATAAAGAAGATCCAACGGAGAGCAGCGCGCTTCGTTACAGGGTCATTTAGTAATCGCGAAAGCGCTACGGAGATGACAAACTCCAGTGGAAGACTCTACAAGAGAGACGCTCAGTAGCTCGGTACGGATTTTTGTTGAAGTTTCGAGAACATACCTTCACCGAGGAGTCAAGCAGTATATTGCTCCTGTCTACCTATATCTCGCGAAGTGACCATGAGGATAAATCAGAGAGATTAGAGCCCACACAGAGGCATATCGACAATCAATCTTTCCACAAATAATACGAGACTGGAATAGAAAGGAGAACCGATGCAGGTACTCAAGGTACCCTCCGCCACACACCGTCAGGTATCTTGCGGAGTATGGATGTAGATGTAGATGTAGATGTAGAATTAAATTACGGTGCCGTACCTATTCTTAGAATTCAATGAGTGAAGTAAAATTTAGTATTTGACTTTCCCCTTTTTCCTCTTTTTTTTCTTTCGAAGCATCAGGGAACTCCACCCTGCGCAAGAACGGTCACAGTTAACAACGCGCGGCGGGATGTTCAGCAGACATAAATCACGATATATACGCCACGGAATGCACTTTATATGGGTTTCCTCTTCCAAGATTTCGCTGGTAACACCAAACACAATACACAGAGCCCAAGAGGGCGGTGAGCTGACAAATAAGAAATAACTAAAAATAACCTGGCTGCACCTAGGCACCGTGCCAACGAAATCCAGTCAACTGTGACCAAACCAAGCGTGAGGTCCCCAGAGCCAGAGCTCCAGACACAAAACGAAATGGGACTTGGGCGGGCACTGCACTATTAAAACAAGGGGACGAAACTGGCTTAGAATAACTGACCGCTCAGGCCCTTAGAATGAGAAAAACAACAGTAACATAAAAGAGTTACTGGTGTCCAATCATGTAAGTTAGCGAGTGGAGACCTAGTCTGCGCTCTTAGGCCTTTAGAACGAGGAAAACAGCAGTTACACGAAACAGTTAATGGATTTCAATTACATAACTTGGCGAGCGGCGAACTCCTCGGTTGCGATAGTGCAGACGGGCGTGGCGTGTGTAAGCACAGCTGCGTATGCACTGCAGTCCAAGAGTCTCATACGGCGGCGTACCACACTATCCGTGGCGCTGCAACTGCCCGGGCCACCAATGCATGCTCAGCACTGCAGCAGCTACAGCGCTCAGCAAGGAGGGTACAGTTGAGTCAATGTTATAATACACACGCACTGGGTGTCACAAAAAATGGTCGAATAGAAAAATAGATCCAGAAGTACCGCCGAACATGGACTAAGAAACGTAAACAGCCAGAATTTTGCAATTCGACTTGGCTCCTCCCCAATTTACGGAGGCCCCGGGAACAAGACAGGTGAGACAGTGAGACTCTTACACGGGCGGAACAATCACGCTCACTGGTAAAAGTTCGAAGTACGATACCTTTCAGACAAGAAGTGGGTCTCTCGCAGCCAGAACTCACACTAGGTGAACAAGCAATAACGGACTTAATTGCGTGGCCAGGAATCAGCTACCATACGCAACTACATTACCACACGGCAAACTAATCAGTTCCGGAAGAACAGAGTGAGCTCTACACAAAAAAGCCGTTGCAGACACACGAAGTTGCCAGTGCACAAAGTCAGTATGCTTCGCCAGTCACAGTTCAGAGCCGCGTGATCCCCTTGGCACCCAGAGAGGATGACGCCGCCGTCATAGCACCGCTGATCCCAGCTCACTACTATCCGTGCCACTGTCTCGCTTCCCCGATAGCTACACAACCACCACTTTACCTTGAAAACAGCGCACTCTCAAATGGTTCAAATGGCTCTGAGCACTATGCGACTTCACTTCTGAGGTCATCAGTCGCCTAGAACTTAGAACTAATTAAACCTAACTACCCTAAGGACATCACACACATCCATGCCCGAGGCAGGATTCGAACCTGCGACCGTAGCAGTCCCGCGGTTCCGCACTGAGCGCCTAGAACCACTAGACCACCGCGGCCGGCTACAGCGCACTCTACACCGCGGGTACGAACTCTTGCGGTCGAGGCTGGTAAGTTATGAAAGGAAAGGAAGCCGATACGGCTGAACTAGTAGACTCCTGGCTAGGAAGGTCCTTTTTGCTAGTGCTAGTCTGCTACTTATGTCTTCATTGTTCCGTCCGTCATGGATTATTTTTCTACCTAGGTACCAGAATTCCTTCAACTTCGTTGTGGTCACCAGTTCTAATGTTAAGTTTCTCGCTGTTCTCACTTCTGCTACTTCTCATTACTTTCGCCTTTCTTCGATTTACTCTCAATCGATATTCCGTACTCATTACACAGTTCAGTCCATTCAACAGATTCTGTAATTCCTCTTCACTTTCTCTCAGGATAGCAACGTCATCTGCGAATCTTATCATTGATATCCTCTCACCTTGAATTCTAATGTCACCCTTGAACCTTTCTTTTATTTCCGTGCCGGCTGAAGTGGCCGAGCGGTTCTAGGCGCTACACTCTGGAACCGCGCGACTGCTACGGTCGCAGGTTCGAATCCCGCCTCGGGCATGGTTGTGTGTGATGTCCTTAGGTTGGTTAGGTTTAAGTAGTTCTAAGTTCTAGGGGACTGATGACCTCAGCAGTTAACTCCCATAGTGCTCAGAGCCATTTGAACCATTTTTTTAATTTTTTCATTTCTGTGATCGCTTCTTCGATGTGTAGATGGAACAGTAGTGGAGATAGACTATATCCCTGTCTTGCACACTTTTTAATCCGAACACTTCGTTCTTGGTCTTCCAATATTATTGTTCCCTCTTGGTTCTTGTACATATTGCACATTACTCGTATTTTCCTGTAGCTTACCCATACTTTTCTCAGAGTCTGGAAGTTATTACATCATTTTACACTGTCGAACACTTTTCCAGTTGACAAATCAAGTGAAAATGTAGCGATTTTCCTTCAGTCTTGCTTCCATTATCAAATCCAATGGCAGAAATGCCTCTCTGGTGACTTTAACTTTCCTAAAGCCAAAGTGTCCATCGCCTGAAACATCCTCAATTTTCTAGTCAGAAACTTCGATGCATGAGTTGTTAAGCTGATTGTGCCATTATTCTCAACCTTGTCGGCTCTTGCAATCTTCGAAATTGTGTGGATGATGTTCCGAAAGTCAGATGGTATATCGCCAGACTCATACTTTCTACAGACCAACGTGAATAGTCGTTTTGTTGCCACTTACCCCAATGATTTTAAAAATTCTGATGGAATGTTATTGTGGTATCAACGTTCGATACCACACTTGTTAGGGGCTGAAGTTGTCGACCGCCGTCCGTATTAGTAGCGTTGGACCCGCGAGTCGCGAACAGCGCCGTTTGCGCCGCTCCGCGGCTTGTATCAAATTTCTAGCGAGCTCTCGTCAAGTAGTAAAGCAGCATAGCCTTTAGCTGATAGGAAGCAACTTCTAACAAGGCGCTTAGTAGCTTATGGCCTAAGTGAGGACTCAATAGCTATCTGTTTCTAGCTATATGTATGCAGCCAAGAAGCAACCTGTACAACCACTTAAGTACAATATATATTATTTTTTACCAACGACTTCTAATTATTTTAATCGTTGCAGATCCCGACCATGCAGCCAGCACCTTATTCACGTTACTGCCAAACCTGCTGTGATTTATATGTTTTTATTTAGCACTGGCCACCAATCAACATTGGCGACGACTCGTAACAGTTACCAATCCCTTCTGTCTTTCTTGATTTTAAGTCCGTCACAGCTTTTGTCTCTTCCTCGATCACTTCGTCAGACAAGTCTTCCACCTCACTGAGGTTTTCTGTGTACGCTTTCCTCCCAACCCCCCCCCCCTCCCCTTTCTCCACTGTATTCAGCAGTGGGATTTCCAGCACACCCGGAATGTTTCCGCCCTTGCTTTTAATTTCATCGAAGGATGTCTTGACTTTTCTGTATGCTGATTCCGTCCTTCGACGATCATTTCTTTTCTGATTTTTTCACATTTTTCATGCAGCGACTGTGCCTTAGCTTCCCTGTACGACATACAAAGCAAAAGGTGAGTTCGGAATCCCTACCTGACCATGAAATAATCAAACTGAAATTTTCCCGTATTTTCCCTTATCCGGCTTTTCAAAGCATACTGCCTAATCTTGTGATGATCGAACAGATTATTCACTAGTAATAGAACTCAGTCTTTTACTCCTCTCGTTCCTGCTAGCAAACCCGTATTCTCCTGTAATCCTTTCTTCCCGTACAAACTATGACTATTAGATTTTCGTCTCCCCTTTAGTATTTAATTACCCTTTCAGTATCGTCATGTACATTATTTCTCTCTTCATCCTCAGTTTGCGACACTCGCCTGTATACAGGAACTATTGTTGTGGGTGTTAGTTTGCCATCGATCCCGATAAGAGCAAACTCGTCACTGAACTGTTAACAGTAACTCACTTTCTGCCGTACCATGCTATTCATAACGAATCCTACTCCCGTTATACAAATTTCTGCTGCTGTTGACATTACCCTATACACGCCTGACAAGAAATACTTTTTTTCTATTGTTGTGGGTGTTGGTTTGCCATCGATCCCGATAAGCACAAACTCGTCACTGAACTGTTAACAGTAACTCACTTTATGCCATACCATACTATTCATAATGAATCCTACTCCCGTCATACAATTTTCTGCTGTTGTTGATATTATACTACACTAGCCTGACAAGAAATACTTGTCTTCTTTCTATTCCACTTCGCTGACCCTCACTGTGTCTAAATTATAATATATCTAATTTTACAGACCGATTTTTGGATGTTACGCCATCGTCAAGTACAAAGATTAATATTTGTGACCTTGAAGTATTCGCAGTATGCGGGATTTTAAAATTTTGCGATTGCATAGTACATCAGTTGGTTCCGAGGATGACAGCTGTTAATGTTCGACTAAAACGAGAGTGATTATGTATGTAAAAACGGGATGTAAAATAGTTAGATTAAAGTAGTTTTACTTGCCACATTAAAAATATTTTCCTTTGTGTAATTAGTGTTACTTTATTTACGTGTTTAGTCTCATTAGTTGTGTTGTATCTGTTTCTCTTATAACGGATGAAAAACCAACCAACCAGTAGCTCAACAAAAGTTTATTTGAACTCTGACCTAGCTTTCGATAGTTACAAGATTATCTTCTTCAGGAGATTAAAACGCTTAATACACATTATGGTGAAAATGTACGTTAGCATAAAGCTGTCTGGCTTTCTCTTTGTAATATTTTATCTTTCTTCAGTCATCTCCTTGGAACGGATCACCCAATTTTTCTATACATATCACTAATTTTTCCTCTTAGAACAGTTGTTGTTATTTGGATAAAAGTGCACTTACGGTGTTTACGGCTTTTGCTTTGCTTGTTGCAGTTGGTGACTGTTTGTGCGGTGGATGATAGGAAGACGGCGGAACCAATGAGAAAATAGTGTGGGATGCAATGGAATATATAGTGCAGAATGTTGTCATATAAAACAGAATACACCGAAAAATTGAAATTGTACTCTTATTTTCCTGCATAATTACAACCTCGAAAATAGGGACATTTAGGAAATACCGTACAAAGTTTTCGAAACGATTGGTGGGTTGCGCTACATGTCAGCCCAGCCAGCTTGTCTCCAGCCACACTCGTTGGCTTCGACAACTCAAAACAAATTCATCAATGCAGCCTAAGTTACACCTCGGGCTGCGCTACAGATCATCGTGTCACCAAAACCATTTTCTTACAGTCACATTTGTTGGCTTCGTCAACTGACAACCAAACTTGAAACGTCCCCTTAGAAAACTTTATGAATTACTCTGCTGATAAACCTCTTACATTATTTGCTTTTCAGACAGCTGAACAAAGCTGAACGTACTCAAACATTTCGCTCTTTACCTATTATGGTCAACACTAAACTGACACGTAATATTTTTAGCGCAACGCAATCTGACTTTCAATAATCCCTACAAAAGAATGGCCCTGACTAACGTTAACCTATACCTTTCACAAATCACTTACCTCACAA
Source organism: Schistocerca cancellata (assembly GCF_023864275.1). Lineage (NCBI taxonomy): Eukaryota > Metazoa > Arthropoda > Insecta > Orthoptera > Acrididae > Schistocerca > Schistocerca cancellata. The sequence continues at coordinate 1,006,475,209 of NC_064626.1, forward strand.
AAATCTTCGTTACTCGAACTACTGCAATACAGCGAGCGCCAATACTGCAGCTAAATAAGAGATTCTAACTACTGAAGGCACTAACTACTGATAGGCATAGTTAGCAAATGAAAGATTTTGATAGAGAACAAGCAATGTATTTGATGTGTTGGCAGATGTGCCAACACCTTGTAGTTAGAGAAGGCCGAAATGCACGCTATAATCTAACGCAGACTGGCGTGAGGTCTGGAACAGGATACGTAATGAATGCTATAAAGAAAAGTACGTAGCTGCTGGAATACTTAACTTTAATCCATCATTTGTATACAGCATTCTTGATGATACAAGTGAGACTCTCTCTAGAAATGGTTAATGGCGCCTTGCTAGGTCGTAGCCATGGACTTAGCTGAAGGCTATTCTAACTGTCTCTCGGCAAATGAGAGAAAGGCTTCGTCATTGTGGTCGCTAGCAAAGTCGTCCGTACAACTGGGACGAGTCCTAGTACGTCTCTCTAGACCTGCCGTGTGGTGGCGCTCGGTCTGCAATTACTGACAGTGGCGACACGCGGGTCCGACATGTACTAATGGACCGCGGCCGATTTAAAGCTACCACCTAGCAAGTGTGGTGTCTGGCGGTGACACCACAGTATTTACCTTAATAGTGTTCAAAAGTGATAATATATATATATATATATATATATATATATATCAGTCCATGATATCCAATATTACAAATTTACTCTTTCTGATGGACACACGTCCAGATCGTCTGCTCTCGAAATTCCGCCATCTCTCTCCCCACTTCCACCACTGCTGGCGGCTCACCTCCAACTGCGCAACGCTACGCACTGTTAACAGCCAACTGCCCAACACTACAATAGCGAATATTACAACAATGCCACCCAGCCACAGACTGCACACAGCACAGCCAGTGATTTTCATACAGTGCGCTACGTGGCGTTACCAATATAGAAACCTAAACAGCCTACTTACAAAGTGCTAGATGTCATCCTTAGCTAGACATCAGGCTATGCCTCAGATCAGTACGTTACCACGGTCAGTTTTCCTTCAGTCACATTCCGGTCTGATCACCAGCTTACAACCAAACTGTAGCACCAGGATACGAAACAACACCCGCAAGAAATCCTGTCACCTTCTGAGAAACTTACAGTACAAGAAATACATACGAAAACGAGTAAACAACTTTATAAGCCATATAGATTCATAAATCGGCGCTATCCATGTCGAAAACGAACGTCATCACTTCGTATTTTCCGCCGAAACAAGTCATTAGGTTCAGGGATTCTCATTGGCTACTACGACCAAAGGAAACGAATTGCTAGCTGCAGCACGGAAAGTCAATGCCGCCGACACCGTAAGTGCACTTTAACCGTAATTTCTCTTATAGTTCAATATTAAATGTGTCACATATTTTACCTGACCTAAATATTTTACATCAATTTTTTCTTTAAATGTTCTCTCTCAGTTTAGTTCGGACGCAACTGAGGTACTCTGTAGTTGCACAGTTTTAAAGTCATTGACCTCACAAAACCTTCACACCCACACATATTTATCACTGTTCCTGACAATGGCGTATTACCCGAAACTGGTTTGTAAAGTACCAAATATCTTCGAATATTACACCACTGCTGTTTGTTTCCCCGTTCCTAATATAATGAAGAGTCGATGCCGGCCGTTCATCTGAAGCTCTCTGGTTGGCTAAAGTGGTCTCCGCAGCGAAAACGACACCGGCGGGCCGGCCTAAGTGTCGGCTACTCCAGTCTGAAAGCGGGCGCCGGCGGCGTGCACGCGGCCCGCCCTGGGGGCTTAGCGCCGGCCGCCGCCCACCGCCGCCCACCGCCGTCTCCTAATCGGTCGGGCCGGGTCCGCGGCACGCAGACCCACCCTCCTCCCTCCACCCTCCGGCCGCAACCAGTGCACCAGCCGCAACACCTGCCGCAGGCGCGGCCCGCTCTGGGTCACGCGGTCACCACACCCGCGTCTTGCGGAAGCGTCTTAAACGCAGGCATTACACGTAACAGGGCGGATCGAGAGGAAAGGTAAATGCTTTGAGGAGTGATAGTATTAGTGATTCCGAACAAAAAACATAATGTAAACATTTGTCCTATCCTTGACTGTTTCCGGGGAAACTAATGACAACATTGGGGAGCAGAACACTTCCAAGCAATAGTAAATAGAACTTGTGATCAAAGGTTTTGTTTAACTGTGTACATTTCCTCACGAAAGACTTTCAGAAAGTCCACCAGCAACTACAACGCATTTTGCAGCTGTTGTATACAGTTGCTGTGTTGCTGATCCGAGCTCATACGTATAGTCCTTTACTTGAGCAAAACGTATGTGAAATACGAGTGAGAAGCTGCTCCTCTGTGCTCACTCAGCACTTGTAGACTTCGCTCTTAAGCCAATCCCATAAAGAGTAGTTTCATGGAGCAATTATCTACATCTACATCTACATCCATACTCCGCAAGCCACCTGACGGTGTGTGGCGGAGGGTACCTTCTGTACCTCTATCGGTTCTCCCTTCTATTCCAGTCTCGTATTGTTCGTCGAAAGAAGGATTGTCGGTATGCCTCTGTGTGGGCTCTAATCTCTCTGATTTTATCCTCATGGTCTCTTCGCGAGATATACGTAGGAGGGAGCAATATACTGCTTGACTCTTCGGTGAAGGTATGTTCTCGAAACTTTGACAAAAGCCCGTACCGAGCTACTGAGCGTCTCTCCTGCAGAGTCTTCCACTGGAGTTTATCTATCATCTCCGTAACGCTTTCGCGATTACTAAATGATCCTGTAACGAAGCGCGCTGCTCTCCGTTGGATCTTCTCTATGTCTTGTATCAACCCTATCTGGTACGGATCCCACACTGCTGAGCAGTATTCAAGCAGTGGGCGAACAAGCGTACTGTAACCTACTTCCTTTGTTTTCGGATTGCATTTCCTTAGGATTTTGAATCTCAGTCTGGCATCTGCTTTACCGACGATCAACATTATATGATCATTCCATTTTAAATCACTCCTAATGCGTACTCCCAGATAATTTATGGTATTAACTGCTTCCAGTTGCTGACCTGCTATTTTGTAGCTAAATGATAAAGGATCTATCTTTCTGTGTATTCGCAGCACATTACACTTGTCTACATTGAGATTCAGTTGCCATTCCCTGCACCATGCGTCAATTCGCTGCAGATCCTCCTGCATTTCAGTACAATTTTCCATTGTTACAACCTCTCGATACACCACAGCATCATCTGCAAAAAGCCTCAGTGGACTTCCGATGTCATCCACCAGGTCATTTATGTATATTGTGAATAGCAACGGTCCCATGACACTCCCCTGCGGCACACCTGAAATTACTCTTACTTCGGAAGACTTCTCTCCATTGAGAATAACATGCTGCGTCCTGTTATCTAGGAACTCCTCAATCCAATCACACAATTGGTCTGATAGTCCATATGCTCTTACTTTGTTCATTAAACGACTGTGGGGAACTGTATCGAGCGCCTTGCGGAAGTCAAGAAACACGGCATCTACCTGTGAACCCGTGTCTATGGCCCTCTGAGTCTCGTGGACGAATAGCGCGAGCTGGGTTTCACATGACCGTCTTTTTCGAAACCCATGCTGATTCCTACAGAGTAGATTTCTAGTCTCCAGAAAAGTCATTATACTCGAACACAATACGTGTTCCAAAATTCTACAACTGATCGACGTTAGAGATATAGGTCTATAGTTCTGCACATCTGTTCGACGTCCCTTCTTGAAAACGGGGATGACCTGTGCCCTTTTCCAATCCTTTGGAACGCTACGCTCTTCTAGAGACCTACGGTACACCGCTGCAAGAAGGGGGGCAAGTTCCTTCGCGTACTCTGTGTAAAATTGAACTGGTATCCCATCAGGTCCAGAGGCCTTTCCTCTTTTGAGCGATTTTAATTGTTTCTCTATCCCTCTGTCGTCTATTTCGATATCTACCATTTTGTCATCTGTGCGACAATCTAGAGAAGGAACTACAGTGCAATCTTCCTCTGTGAAACAACTTTGGAAAAAGACATTTAGTATTTCGGCCTTTAGTCTGTCATCCTCTGTTTCAGTACCATTTTGGTCACAGAGTGTCTGGACATTTTGTTTTGATCCACCTACCGCTTTGACATAAGACCAAAATTTCTTAGGATTTTCTGCCAAGTCAGTACATAGAACTTTACTTTCGAATTCATTGAACGCCTCTCGCATAGCTCTCTTCACACTACATTTCGCTTCGCGTAATTTTTGTTTGTCTGCAAGGCTTTGGCTATGTTTATGTTTGCTGTGAAGTTCCCTTTGCTTCCGCAGCAGTTTTCTAACTCGGTTGTTGTACCACGGTGGCTCTTTTCCATCTCTTACGATCTTGCTTGGCACATACTCATCTAACGCATATTGTACGATGGTTTTGAACTTTGTCCACTGATCCTCAACACTATCAGTACTTAAGACAAAACTTTTGTGTTGAGCCAACAGGTACTCTGAAATCTGCTTTTTGTCACTTTTTCTAAACAGAAAAATCTTCCTACCCTTTTTAATATTCCTATTTACGGCTGAAATCATCGATGCCGTAACCGCTTTATGATCGCTGATTCCCTGTTCTGCGTTAACTTTTTCAAATAGTTCGGGTCTGTTTGTCACCAGAAGGTCTAATATGTTACCGCCACGAGTCGGTTCTCTGTTTAACTGCTCAAGGTAGTTTTCAGATAAAGCACTTAAAAAAATTTCACTGGATTCTTTGTCCCTGCCACCCGTTATGAACGTCTGAGTCTCCCAGTCTATATCCGGCAAATTAAAATCTCCACCCAGAACTATAACATGGTGGGGAAATCTACTCGAAATATTTTCCAAATTATCCTTCAGGTGCTCAGCCACAACAGCTGCTGAGCCAGGGGGCCTATAGAGACATCCAATTACCATGTCTGAGCCTGCTTTAACCGCGACCTTCACCCAAATCATTTCACATTTCGGATCTCCGTCAATTTCCTTCGATACTATTGCACTTCTTATCGCTATAAACACGCCTCCCCCTTCACTGTTCAGCCTGTCTCTGCGGTATACATTCCAATCTGAGTTTAGGATTTCGTTACTGTTTACGTCTGGTTATATAAATGCGTGGAGTCTGTTCTTTCGGGCGTATGGGTGTGAATTAAACACTCGATGAAGTTATCACCATGTATTTGTAATGAACTTGAGCATATGCACTATTGGCAGGTACAAGCATCTACCCAGACCTTAGCGTATTCGCATTTCTGTCTCGGCTTTGAATATGGAGGTTAGCGAACATGATTGTATCTCGAACATTTTGGAAAGCATGACACCCGAAGATCGGCCGCTCTTTGTATTTGCGCGTAAACCCATGAAGGTCAATATACTGGGTAGATGCTTGTACCTGCCTTCATTACTCATACGTGGTGATAACTTCCTCTCTATTGTAAGAGTCGTGAACTGACTTAGGGTCCCCTGATTTCTAAGTATCTCAGAGAACAAATACCTTAACAACTTCTTCTTCAAATGATAAAAGAAGCACAACAGAATGCGATATGTGCAAAGCATGAGCATGAAATTCAAATCGAACAAGTAACCACACCTGTCGAACATGACCTAAGTGACAAACAGGTAACTCTTAAATACTACAAACTTATGATCAGGTTAGGTTCAAATGGTTCAAATGCCTCTGAGCACTATGGAACTTAACATCTGAGGTCATCAGTCCCCTATAACGTAGAACTACTTAAACCTAACTAACCTAAGGACATCACACACATCCGTGCCCGAGGCAGGATTCGAACCTGCGACTGTAGCGGTCGCGCGGTTCCAGACTGAAGCGCCTAGAACCACTCGGCCATACTGGCCGGCTTTCTAGGTTTGTCTGGTTACTTTCCGTCATAGGAGTCGCTGTTTCACTTACTATTCGGCATCTTACTAATATATTTTCTTGGTTTAGACCACTTAAGGCAATAATACTGCTGCCCTAATTTCTAATGAGTTTAAGTGTTGTTGTTACAGTAAACATAATATTACCACTCACTATTATCCTCAGCCCTCCTTCTCTGAAGGAGTTAACAGGAATGTTAAGGCACATTTAATCATTTATCATGCGAAGGCTGAGACCAGATGGGATATTTCTCTCCCTTGGATCAATTTCGCGTTTAATTCGGTGCAGCATGGGGCCTCTAAGGTGGTACCAGCGGCTCTTATGTTCGCCTCCTCCTATAATTCTCCACTTGCTAACCTGTGGAATAGAAATTATCTTTTGCTGTGATGTAACTGAACAGAACTGGGATAGAACTAAGAGGAATACTGACTTAGCCAATTGCGGTTAGCGGAGATGCTGTAATCGAATCAGACAACCCTTTCAATGGAATGCGGGGGATAAGATTTTCTTTCGGAACTACAATGTGGTGGAGGACAGCATGGTGAAATTACTGGGAAACTAGCTGCTTCATATGTGTGTCCCTGTTCCACTGTTAGAATCTTGAGTCCTGTCAAGTTGTTCGTTCACAACCTGCCTACTGGAAAAAATTTACGTGTCATGTGAGACAGATGAAACTGACGAAATAGCCTCACCCCTTTCCCTCCAATCCTGAAAAGAAAGAATTTCTTTTGGGTTGAGTGGAGGAGGTTGAGTTGTGGGGGGCTCGCAGTCGACTTCGCATGCCTTTTCGGGCGTTATTCACTGGCGCTACTTTTGGCAGCACAAATCGATTGTAGCTTGTCGCTGATTATCTCTGGCAGAACGAGTACTAAAGTAGGCTTTCAGCTAGGTAGCACGTCCTTCTGTACACGCCTAGCTCAAGGCCTAATGTATAGCTATAGTGTTCTTTTAATCATTGACAAAGGTCTTCTTAGGCACGTGTGGCTTTTATTGTTCTGAGGAAGGTGTAGTTATCTACGCCGAAACCTAGGTTAACACTAGGTGCTTTTTTGCAATCGAGGCGGGTTTCTAGTTTTTTAATATATTATCAAATATCTGCCACATTGTGCGTTTATTATTTTCATGTCTATAAACCATGGCAGAGAGCACTGATTGTAACACTTAATTATTAAGTGCCGTCTCGTCTAGTCCTACTTAGCCCTCTGAGGTTCGTGGACGGTTTTTCAGCGTCTGGTGGACATGGGGGCTTGTTGCTGTCATGCACTGCCTTGGTTTTTATTGGCTGCCTTTCAGGACCCTCTGCAATTGTCTTAGGGCACTGGTTCGCACTGCCTGCTAATAAAGTTTAAGATAAGTAGTGGTTATATTACTTAATGTTCCGTTCTATGGAACGTTATTTAAGTTTTACTTAAAGTTGGATATCACCTTTGGAATATGCTTGCATTGCCCATGTTATGAATGTCGGGTAGCTAGGTTTTTCTAAATACGCTTAAGCACAAGGTACTGTCTTGATTATTACATTATACGAAATCATTTAACCATAATTTTTGGGGCGCTGCAGTCTGGAACCGCAAGACCGCTACGGTCGCAGGTTCGAATCCTGCCTCGGGCATGGATGTTTGTGATGTCCTTAGGTTAGTTAGGTTTAACTAGTTCTAAGTTCTAGGGGACTAATGACCTCAGCAGTTGAGTCCCATAGTGCTCAGAGCCATTTGAACCATAATTTTTGGTCTGAGCCTAAACTCGGATTGTACTTGCCTGACATGTGGACGACCGTAATCTATTTTGCTGTTTTGGTACTGGAAAATATTTCAGTAGCTTTAAGCTGATTTTAGCAGTGTATTTGCCCTCTTGTGTGTTAAGGGCCTGTCTGGTTAAAAAAATTAGTTTCCCAAAAATCCTTTTAAGGCCTTAAGTGACCTTTTGTTAAAGGGTCTTAAACTATTTTTGGAGTTGCCATTCGAGTAGCGTCTATTTTATAAAGAAAGAAGTTCTTTCTTTTAAAAACAAACACTATTTTATATTTATTCTGACACTGTGTTTTGAGAGTTGTTCAGGTAGAATCATTTGTTAAAACTGATTATTACTGTAAGCAACTAATTAGCCTTACACTGTCGCTCATAATTATTTGTTATTATTGCATTTATTTATTCATGGTATTAAGCGGTGGTTAAATAAATGTAACCATCCAAACGACAAATGACGTTGATATTCTGGGTTTGCCCTTCCATGCTTTCCTTGTCCTACCCCATCCTATGTCTATGGATTTCATTCCAGGTGTAGCTGATATCGATGTTTCCTTCCCTTTCCTTTCTTTTCTTCCCATTCTATCTTCAGTGTATCGATGGAGTAAGATCGGGTGACTTTGGTGGCCGAGAAATGACATCACGGCGATCTGTCCAATGCGAAATCGGTAGACAAATATCATGTCATCATACTTCGCATGCATGCAAACTTGTGGCATTTTCACTACACTGACCCGTACTGTATTCATTGTATACGTAACAACACTATAATTCACCGGTGGAACAAGACTTGTCTCCACAAGATGCAGATGTAAGTGTAAAACAAGGGCCAAATTTTCGAAGTATTTATTACTCAGACGACTTGTTTCAACGCTACATTTGAGTCATCTTCACGTCCTACTATTAACCAAATAAGTACTTCCAGTCATTGGCTCTTGTGTCATAGGATCTATACATTAACTAGGTGCCGTAACCACTGTTCATCAGGAGTGTATATTCCGAACATGTATTCACCACTCAAAGTGAAGCTTGGATTGAAAGGGTCAGTAAAAACAATAATATGTAACCTAAAGTCTCTTTGGTTATATTAGCACGTGAATGTTGGCAAAGAATGACAGGCGACTGATGCTCGCGTTTTTCAAACAGTTTTACTTCGGATACGACTAAGAAAACGGCATACGATCGTTTGACGTTTTCCGTTTAGGACCACCAATATCATCACATCTCAAAGAATGTATCTTTCTTTCGGGTTCGCCCTGTATATTGGCTCTGAACACTATGGGACTTAACATCTGAGGTCATCAGTCCCCTAGAACTTAGAACTACTTAAACGTACTAACCTAAGGACATCACATACACCCATGCCCGAGGAAGGATTCGAACCTGCGATCGCAGCGTTCGCTCGGTTCCAGACTGTAGGGCCTAGAACCGCTCGGCCACCACGGCCGGCGCCCTGTATATTCAGAGATATATTAGAGACGGTGTGAGAAGATCTTTGACAGCTCGCAGCTCTGTTGGCAGCTTTCAACACGAAGCGCCAATGGCTGCAGGCGAGAACAATAACCGTCTACAGAGCTGTGACAACACTGAGGCGTTGCCATAAGGACGGTTACAAAATCGCGTTACTTTATGGGTGCGGGTAGGCCCGCAAAGCTGCCGCGCTCATCCCACTGCAACTATCGGGGATCGACTTACGCCGGCTCAACTATGGCACGTTCACAAAAGAGCCACAAAAGTATGACTGCCTGCTTAATAGCGTCAAGATCCACCCTTGGAGTGCAATACAGCAGCGTGCTGCGTTACATGGATTCGATAAGTCCTTGGTAGCTTTCCAGTGGTATGTGACACCATACCTCTACGCACAGGTCACAAAAGTTTCGTAAATTGCGGGCTGTTGGCTTGAGGGTATATAGATGACACATGATAGCGCCCCAGATGTGTTCCTTTGGACTCAGATGAGGCGAATTTGGTGGCCAAGACAACAACGAGAGTTCATTTTCATGCTCCTCAAACCACTGTAGCACGATCCTAGCCTTATGGCATGGACAGTTATCCAGCTGGAAGATGCTGTCGCCATTGGGGAATACAACAAATATGAAGGGAAGCAATCGATACCCAGTAGCTTTCATGCAGTCATTTCTCAAGAACACTAAAGAGTGGTGAACCAAATTGTCTGCCACAGTAATTGACAAAGCTTGTAAAATTGTTTGCTACTTATACTTTGTAGTTTTCTCGATGTTTCTCATTGGCATAGTACGTCAAGAAGTATGCTATCTATTTGAAGAGGAGAAATCCAGGATTGAACGTTGGAAATGATTAGTTGCGGAACCGATTCTCATGATTGTGTACATATTATAATAGTTTGTTTTGAAACACCCGCCCGCCTTAGCACTTTGAGACCTGAAATTTTTATAGGGGAATGACTCTTTTATACAAAAATATGTATCATTTTCAAAACATACTTTGAACACTTGGGCTTATTTTATGGACTGAGGTAAGTAATTACGAAATATTCTCTATAGTAACAATTAGTAAAATGATCATTCGGTAATTACCATGCGAAATAACAACAACCACATTTAATTATACATCGGAACATAGCGAACCAAACACATCCGTGTATTCTAGTGGTTACTAGCACACTGCCAAATGGATTTTCTGATTTTACCAAATTGATGCCCATCAGGTGGCAGCACTTGCTCGTGATGAAAAGGTTGAACATTCACAAATGTATACATCAGGTTTCCAAAGGGAAAAAATACTTCTTCTGCAGCTAAGACAAAGTAAAAGATAATGTAAGCAGTTGTAGGCAGAGGATATGAAAGCGTTAACATCACATTGGGTCACAACACACACTTCTCTACAAAAATTATTGCAAATCTCATCTTACAACTACTGAAAATACGTCCAAAAGGGGAAGTCATCAGTAATGTATACCTATAGAAAGATATTTTCTGAACTGGATCTACTCAAGCAAAGGCCAATTATTTCTGTAATTTATAATTTCCGCAAATCAATTATAAATGTTAATACTGATCATAAAGATTTGTAAATGTAGTAATAATAATAATGATAATAATAATCATCATTCCGGATTTTTCAAAGCTATGAAACTGTCTGACATTTTTTTACTATTATGATCTTCTGTTTCAAAGAATTTTTAATTACATTTTGTAACACAAGGGCATCATGAGGAAGGTTTAGGTCAAGACCTCATATGCATTTTTTCGTGAAACAGAATCGCGTGGAGTAAGTGTTTGCACCACTGTCCGTTTGCAACGGTAAAATTTCAGGTCTTCATGAAGATCTCGTCCCACTGGGGGATCTGAAATTGCAAGAGCAGCTGCATGTTTTCGTGCAGGTTGCTTAGCGAAATTCAAAATCGCTAGCCCTACTTTCTGGAAGATCTCTAGTGTCTTGGTGGTTCCTGAAGATCCTGGTTTCTTTTTGTGCACACTATCAACGTCCATAAACGTGTCCACCCACATATAACTCGATTTCCGTTAATGAACACGACTTACAGAGGCGATATTAAACTGTTTCCTGTTAGCACGCTGGCTTGCGATGACCGAACGGCCATTGGAAAAGTAAGTAGGCGAATGTGCTCTCCTCTCTCGTTCACTGCATGACCGCTACTGAACTAACCTTAAAAAGACGTTCCGCTCTTTTGCATCCACTCAACCTTACACAACAATGTAACAATGAGTAACGGCCACTGCGTGGTGTGTCTTTTTAAATTAGGAAGTTTCCACGCTGCACCTTCCTCAACGTGTCAGGAGCCCACACCGTCACCAGGCAGCATACAATCTGACAGTCTGCGGTGGCCATGAATTTTTGGCTGATCCATGTAGATGAACTGTATAAAAATGCAAAACACGCTATTTAAATGACTATAAGCAAGAAGACAATGCGACTATGAATATTTGAGCAAATTCCCTTGATGCCTTCATACAAGAAGGTTAGTATTTTTCTCTATTGTGATTCGTCGGAATAATTTTCACAAATTCAGTGACGTTTAAAATGTCAATGAAACTTGTGAGCAGTCAAGTAGTGTGGCTGACAGCTGGGCGAGCGTGTGAGCCAGCGATTGTTAGCTGCGTGACTCTGGAGTCGCTGCAGAACCGCATTAGAAGCGCGTGCTCTGTGCGAGCGTGGAGGGTAGCGCTAATAGTAAGGGAGAATTTAACGAGAAAGTGCTCGAGTCGTGTAAGTACCCGTATCGTTTTGGAGTAAATTTTAAGTAACGAATGCTGGAAGTGGCTCTGATCAATATGGGACTCAACAGCTGAGGTCATCAGTCCCCTAGAACGTAGAACTAGTTAAACCTAACTAACCTAAGGACATCACACACATCCATGCCCGAGGCAGGATTCGAACCTGCGACCGTAGCGGTCGCGTCGTTCCAGACTGTAGCGCCTAGAACCGCTCGACCACTCCCGCCGGCGAATGCTGCAGGGAAGCGGTTTACATTAGGAGGAAGTAATCTCTTTGTACTGTAATTAGATCTCTGAAAATATAGCCTTACCGTGACAGACGGAATGTCTGTGCCTTACACAGTCTGAGTGCTCATGAAAAAAGTGAACATCTGTTAGTATGGCTCAAAATGGCTCTGAGCACTATGGGACTTAACAGCTGAGGTCATCAGTCCCCTAGAACTTAGAACTACTTAAACCTAACTAACCTAAGGACTAACCTAAGGACAGCATACATATCCATGCCCGAGGCTGGATTCGAACCTGTGTCCGTAGCGGTCGCGCGGTTCCAGATTGAAGCGCCTAGAACCGCTCGGCCACTTCGTCCGGCTCTCTTGGTATGATGACAATTACTTGGTTTACTTGCAACGTCAAGAGTTCAGGAGTGCAATTAGTTAGTGGATACGTTTGGCGAGCAACTGGTTAACTGTTAATAGTGCAGGTAAAAACCTTTGATTTGTAATAATATTCCTCAGACTGCTGGCTACAGTTATTTGAGTGTACCAAGTATAATGTAACCTCCGGAGAAAAAAAGAGTGTAAATTAAATTATCGATACACAACAATGGAAGTGATATACGTGCTCTCAAAATAGTAATGTGTAGTAACTTTGTCATTTGGTACAAAAGGGATGAACGTATTTTGTGCCATTGTATTCTTGGTTCTGATGTTCTAGCTGACGGAAGCTTATTGTTCACGTCTGTAACTAATACAATTATCTGTAGTAATACTAGTAATATTTTGAATATATGTAAAAAAAAGTCATTCAAAATTGTATTTTTGTCAGTAGCAACTGTCTTTCCTGCCCATGATTTAGTTACATAACAATGAAACTGTACCTCTGGCCAAAAATGAATTGGAAAATATTACAAGACGACGTTTTGTATTTATTGAGATTATTTTTTTAATACTTTAAGCATTAAATGACTGTTAAAATAGCATATATAATTTTTGTTATTAATGGCGTTGCTACAACAATGAGTCTATACAAACTAGCCAAGGAAACATTTAATTATTAAGTAGCTAAATCATGGGCAGGAAAGGTACTTGATACTGACAGAAACACAATTTCGAATGATTATTTTTATAAATATTCAAAATATTAAATAGTATTACTACAGATAATTGTATTAGCTAGAGACCGTGAACAATAAGCGTTCGTCAGCTACAGCATCAGAACCAAAACGACAGTGAAACAAGAAACGTTCATCCGTTTTGTACCAAATGACATTACTATTCTAAGCGCGCATATAGCGCTTCCATAGTTGTGTATCGATAATTCAATTTATACTCTTTTTTCCTGGAGGCTATGCTATAAAAGCCCCATGGAATGCAATTTGCATAGTTGCATGTAGTCTTGTAAATGGCATTCCACGACAGAATATTTCCGTTTATAATGTCTACGTCCAAACAGGTACGGTAGAAGTACTTGATTTAATCATGGTATTAATATATCTTAAGTTTTCCTGCGTCCAAAGAGGCGACGACTAATTTATATGATTTGTTTTATTATTATTATTTATTGAATTTGTCTGCATCCAAACAGGTGACGACAGACTTATCATTGTATAAATAAGTTTGAAGTATGCCTGCGTCCAAACAGGTGACTACTGACACATGTGATTTCAATAGTAGTGATAATATAGGTACTTTCTTGCAGTTCCTGCACATGGATGATTTTATTCTGAAGTTGAGTACGGTCTTTTTACTAGCTTTCCTCGGAATAATTTGTCTTATGCTCTCCATTTCGATAAAAGCCACTGGAAAACCGAGGGAAAACCAGGGCAGAGCTATATGACTGTATTCTTATTCATCATTTACAGACATAAACATAAGTATAATTTTTTTCAATTCAGTTCATCGTTAATGTTTTTTTCAAAATTTATAACTTTCATTGTTAATCTTCTCCCGCGGTAAGCTGGTGAAATGGTGAGGGAGTGGGCGCCGGATTGCTCCCCCGACAGCGCGTACTGCAGACTGTGACATCACCGAAGCGAGCGATCAGCTGACGCGCGACAGCGACGAGCCGCACACCACCGCGAACCGGAAGTGCGCCGTCTTCTAACCTCCTTACAGGTGTTTTCCACCACCGCTCCACAGCAAAATTTCATGAAATGCAAGAACAACAGCAGCATTAGTTCATTGTAGGTAAATAGATGTTTATTCCTGTGGATGGGGAAGCACATGATTATTCGTCCTGTTTTATTGTTTCATCCAGCACCAGTTTATGTCGGTGTGCGTATGAATTAATCGCTCACTTGTTAGTCCATACGAAGTCCACTGTGTGACACTGTCTGAGTACAGTTCGTCACACTTTTGTTGAAGTTTACATTGAAATTTCGTATTGCTGTATGACACTCTTTAAATCCACAGTTTGTCATACGTTAACTTTAGCTTCACACAGCTGTTGTGCCCCAGAGAAGGCTGTTTACACAGTCTCACTACTACTGTCACACACCACACAGTTTGTAATGTCACAAACAGGTATCTCCGGACACGCTTGCAAGTATCAGCTGTTCTATTCGCTTGCGCGGGCGGATTCCCATTCTTGACTTACTCCACTCCGATCATCGGTGAGATACTGATTTGCTGACGTCCGTTTAGATCAACTGTGCTTCGACTACGTTAAATAACGTCCTTGTCCGAAACATACTTATTAGTTCGCCACGGTCTGTAAGCTATTTACTACATCTACCTTTATACACTACAGTAAAACCAGCGTCTCTGGCGTTATACCGTTCGTACTGTTTCATGGACACTGTTCATTACACTATAGTTCCAGTTAATGACGTTACTTTTGGTCACACGAAATTCAGTTTATTGACACAACGTTCATTCGGGTCTACGCACACACAGTCACTGTTCTTTACAGTCGCCTGTGGCACAATATATTGTTCATGTAAACTTTAACATTTTATTTACATGACGAAATACACACCCAATGTATTCGAATGAACATTATAACTCACTGCAATGCACATTATGTAATGGTACATCTACATCTACATTTATACTCCGCAAGCCACCCAACGGTGTGTGGCAGAGGGCACTTTACGTGCCACTGTCATTACCTCCCTTTTCTGTTCCAGTCGCGTATGGTTCGCGGGAAGAACGACTGTCTGAAAGCCTCCGTGCGCGCTCGAATCTCTCTAATTTTAAATTCGTGGTCTCCTCGGGAGGTATAAGTAGGGGGAAGCAATATGTTCGATACCTCATCCAGAAACGCACCCTCTCGAAACCTGGCGAGCAAGCTACACCGCGATGCAGCGCGCCTCTCTTGCAGAGTCTGCCACTTGAGTTTGCTAAACATCTCCGTAACGCTGTCACGGTTACCAAATAACCCTGTGACGAAACACGCCGCTCTTCTTTGGATCTTCTCTATCTCCTCCGTCAACCCGATCTGGTACGGATCCCACACTGACGAGCAATACTCAAGTATAGGTCGAACGAGTGTTTTGTAAGCCACCTCCTTTGTTGATGGACTACATTTTCTAAGAACTCTCCCAATGAATCTCAACCTGGTACCCGCCTTACCAACAATTAATTTTATATGATAATTCCACTTCAAATCGTTCCGCACGCATACTCCCAGATATTTTACAGAAGTAACTGCTACCAGTGTTTGTTCCGCTGTCATATGATCATACAATAAAGGATCCTTCTTTCTATGTATTCGCAATACATTACATTTGTCTATGTTAAGGGTCAGTTGCCACTCCCTGCACCAAGTGCCTATCCGCTGTAGATCTTCCTGCATTTCGCTACAATTTTCTAATGCTGCAACTTCTCTGTTTACTACAGCATCATCCGCGAAAAGCCGCATGGAACTTCCGACACTATCTACTAGGTCATTTATATATATTGTGAAAAGCAATGGTCCCAAAGCACTCCCCTGTGGCACGCCAGAGATTACTTTAACGTCTGTAGACGTCTCTCCATTGATAACAACATGCTGTGTTCTGTTTGCTAAAAACTCTTCAATCCAGCCCCACAGCTGGTCTGATATTCCGTAGGCTCTTACTTTGTTTATCAGGCGACAGTGCGGAACTGCATCGAACGCCTTCCGGAAGTCAAGAAAAATAGTCAAGGTAGCATGAGTACCTTCCTGTTACATATGCTTGGACAATTGGACCATTTTTTACTTTTAGACACTGGTCTAGTTTATACAGTAACTCAGTTTCAGGACTTCTGAATATGTCTCTGCTTTATAAATTCGGTAGATAAAACTACCTGGTTTCTCGCTGCTGGACCTTTTTTGTTTTTGGTTGATTCACTGATACATTGCTTGTACCGTTAGGTGTACTACGCTCATGACCAATTAATAAATTCTTTAGTCCCTTTCAAATTCTAGGTATATCATTGCATTTGTCATTGCATATTTCTAACAAATTCTGTAATGACATTAAGTGCATAAAACTTTTACTACATACTAGGAAAAAGAAACTTTCATCTTGGCTACCAATAAAGTGAAAATTCATTAATGAAAAGAAATACTTATTAAGGCTAAAGTTGCATTTTTTACATACACACATATTATTTATAAAAAATTTTCAAGTCCTTGTATGGGTATATTGTAACTGATAGAAACGGGCTGCTGTAAAGTGACATTGACGGCTCAATTATTCCCCATTCTAGCTTCTTACGTATTTCTAGTTTCACTGCGTCCTTTTTCGACCATGGAACGGAGTAAGTAGCATTACAAAATCTCGTGTGGTATCACACAAATATTATACGTATAAACTATGATGAACCCTGGTCTCTCTTTTATTGATTGACGGGACTCTGTGGTACTAACATTCTCTCCACTGTGACGGAGATAATCTCACACCACAGAACACTGCTGCATATGCAGTATTTTTGGTAGGTTGCATTTGACAACATTCTGACAATGCCATGTATACCTTTTGTGCGCAGCAATTCCAGTTTCACTCTCATTTCTCCATTCTCTAAACTACAAATACCTTAAGAGAGGTCCATATAGGCATTCATTTCTCTCAAAAACTCCCAATCCAGAATACAGGCGACTCTCAATCCCTTTACAACTAGGAACGTGCAATGTAATGCTCCATTTCCCATACATACGTCCACCTGTACCTGGCTCTTCACTACTGTGCTTGGGCACCAATGGCGCCCGACATTTTGCAATTCTGAACTGGCAACACTGGTACTTTATGCAATAGGTACAATTGCCTATAGAAATCATAACTCATCACATTAACTGCAGCTCCTGTATCTATTATGATATTGACAGGTATGCTGATAACTTTAGCCTGAACCACAGCCTTTATCAACTCACTATCTACTTGGTTACATCTCTTATTCTCACATAAAAGTTCCTCCTTCATTCCAACATCGTTGTTGTATCTTAACATATTGACTACATCCTGTTTCTCTTTAGTGTTGTAAGAGGTCCATGATTAAGGAATTTGTTCCTAGCGCACTCGAGCACATGTAATTTCGATGGATTGCTCACGCGCTGCCTGCAATATGTAAACTATAAGAGAATCTCAGACCAGAGAGCAGTGTTGTCTTGCGACATCTCGCTCCGTCCCGCGACCAACAACGGAGAGCTAATTGCGGCCGTTTTTAGTTTGTCGAATCGGCTGATATAGGACAATTATCATTCGTCACATTAACTATTCTCACTCTTTGAGTCTGGTTCTACCAAGCCGGGTTGTTTGAAGAACCTGCTTGACCGTGTTCGTTCCTACTACTATCGAGTATCTTTCGGGGTTATTCTGATTGTTCTGTCTCGGGCACCAGGGCATTGCAAACCTATTCTTCCCCTGTGGCCCTGCGTCTCGTATCTGCTGTAGATTGCCACATCCTGGGCCAAATTTTTCCTCATATCTTCGTTTTCGTCTGTATTGAGGTGAACTGTTTCCCCAAGCCTGTCTATGTTATTACATTTGTCATCATTCGGATGACTGTTAAATGACTGAGTTCCGTTCGTAGGTTTACCATTGTGGTTTCGTCCATTAGAGTAATTCCCACAATTATTCCAAACATTTTGTCTATTGTTGTTCTTTTCTTTATGCTAGTAACCATTTCCATTCCGACTTTGCAACTTCAAGTCTTCCTGCTTAAAGTCTATTGAATCCAAGACAGACAAGAAGTTATCCAAATCATTGTATGGTACATGGATCAGTTTCTCTCTAATATTTGGTGGAAATGTGGCTTTTAATAACCTGGTCACATCATGATTTGAGATCGGTTCGTCCCAATATCGCATTTTGTTAATATATTTTTCGAAATAATTTCTTAGGTTTCCTTTTTTAGGACTATATGCCTCTGGACTGTACACTTCCTTTCTAAGACTTTCCCAAATTATTAGAATTAGAATTGCTTTCTCATATTGACCACAGGTGTAGATAGTTTCAGCGACATCTGTCGCCCATAGAGCAGCATCTCCTACTGTGTGCGAAACAATAAACTGTATCTTTTGTTTCTCAGTCCATGCTCTGGGCTCAATGTTACAGAAAATTTATGTGTGCGAAAAGAATATATTATTAAGATAAGAAAATTAATGCTTATATATGTAATCTGTTTCGTGTGTACGAGGATTGTTACTATCGATGTTAAGAGAAACTGAAGACCTGGAACTCACTCCTGATTTGAATAAGAATATAACCGACAGTAAAAACGAAGGTAAGGGCTTCTGAAAATATCTCTTGCTTTCGCGTGTCGAGTTGTTTGCCAGTATGCATGGTTCGTACCTCGTGGTAGTGTTTTGCGAACAGTAATTCAAGTAGGCAAGAAAATTTATATTTGCTGTAAATTTTGTGTAGACTTAGAAATTTTAGATTGTATCATTATTATTTTATGGTGATTGGCATGTGAAAAGAATTGTGAAAGAATAATGTCTTGTTCAGAGTCCATGAGATTACGTAGTAAGACTAGTAGAGAAGTTGATATGGAAGCAGATCCACGAGAGGGTAGTGATAACGAATTGAAGGAAATCCCCATGGGATCTACATCCAATAGAAAGATGCAAGAAAATATTGCGGGTCACGAAGTAGAGACTACACATCAGCGCGCAGAGATAGAGCGTGGCGCTGATAGCAGTGTGTTGCCAACTGTTGCGGGTGAAACAGACACCCCCCCCCCCCCGCCCTCCCCCCGCAACTAAGCAAAGAGGTACGTGCGCCGCGCAAGGTTACGCACTCTAGTTGCAACTCCGAAGTCGTATATAGGCGTGCATTTCCTGCTGAAAAGTAAATTCATTTTCCTAGTTTTTTAGTTGCAATTCTAGTGAAGTAAGATCAGTTCCAGAACCAGCAGGAGGAGAGACAAAGAGAGAGAAAGGAAAAGGAAAAAGAGAGAGAAAACAGAATATACGAACAGCTGAAAAGTTTAGAAGTCATAAAAGCAGACATAGCCAGTTTGAAACAAGCATACCCAGAATTGCCAAATTTTGTAGCTAGTCTATCAACAGACGTACAAAATCTGCAGATACAGGAGAATAGCAGGAAGGAAGATATCCAGATCATAACCGAGAGAGTAAAAATTATATAGATAGGAAATGAGGAAAAGAATACAGAATTGTCAAGCGGTACATACTAAAAAGGACGAAGAAAAAGTAGAAAGATGGATAGACATCAAAGAGAAACAGATAGACAATAAAATACAGACGGAAGCGACACGCGCAATTCGAGCAGTTCACTCGGCTAGTCAGATTAATCAGACAGAACAGGAAAGAATAAATAACATGAGAATGGAGAACAATTATATGCCTGCTTCTAATGTTTCACACGAAAATCCGCCGTTCTGTGCCACCTATAATACAATTTGTGGGGTTCAGGTAGGAGTCAGACAGCTTGAAGTTACAGGCATGTTTATAAACAGCGGTAGAATAGTTCATTTGAAAGAATCTTTGATAGCCTCAGGAGTGGCCTCGGGTGCTGGTCTGAGACAGTTTTAATGTTAAAGAGAATTTCATCCTAAGATGAATTTCCATGCTCGATTAACGTTACAAAATGTTCTTTTTAGATGTTCGTCTCCCATTTTCTCTATCTGCCCCTTTTTTGTAGTTCATAGCTCCACCCTTAAGAGTAAGGACGGAAGAAAAGAAGACAGCTGACCAGAAATGGTTCGGCTATGAAAGGAAGGAAGATGGATGACACTAATATACAATTAAGAAAGAAGTAAACATGATGGTTATCCGAGTTAAAGGTGAGTCGTGGAAGAAGAAGAAATGTGGCGACGTAGAACATTATTTGACTACAACAGGGCGTCAAAATCTTGGCGATTTACACCTCAACACAGATCTCCTGCTAAAATTAGAAGAGGATCTACAATGACTACCACTTCGGAATTGAAGGCACAGTTTAAATATCTTCCTACAGATAATGGGGTGGAGTTTCGAGGAGAACAGAACGAAGTGGTGATTTATTCTGTGGCAGAGGTGGCTGACACCGAAGTTGATCACGCTCTTCAAAAATAAAAGAAAAACTTGAGAGATGGTAAAGGATTTATTGAACTACGGAGGACTTAAACTACTGAGAACTTTCTTGCAGCAAGATTAACATCGCGGCTGCCGCTAGCCAGTCTACCAATGACACCGTGATTCCGCCCAGCGTGGCCGCTGTGGTGTCACGGAAGAGTTGACCGGAGAGTGCAATGGCGCTCCTCTGTCTTCAGCGATGAGAGTGGGTTCTGTCAGTATGGGAGTGATGGACGTACACGTGTGTGGCGTAGAACTGACGAGCTGTCTATTCCAGAATGCATTCGACCACGACGCACAGGTGGCATCCCAGGATTCATGGTTTGGTGTTGGCTATCAGTTACATATCGCGGCTACAGTTGATGTTTCTTCAGCGTAAAACAACCGCTGCCCGCTACATTGCAAAAACTGTTATCCCCGAGCTACTGCCATTTCTTTTACAGGAAAATGATGTTCCTTTCCAGCAGGAAAATTCACGCCTATATACGACTTCGGAGTTACAATGCGCCTTTTGTGGTGGAAAGTAACGACCTTGGCCAGCAAGTTACCAGATCTCTCGCCAGCTAAATGCTTATATGACATGATGAAGTGGGAGTTTACTCTTTCTCCAGGAACTGCAAGAACCATTGACGAATGGCAACAAAGGCACGAGATGCTTGAGTCAATTTCAGTATGCCATTCAGTGTCTTTATGAAAGTTTTCATCCAAGAATACCCGTCTGCGTTGCCGCCAGGGGGCAGAAGGAAGGGGGGGGGGTAAAAATAGCAACCATTTTTAATCATGTGATTCAATGAAATGTAACACCCCAAGGATGGAAGATGTTACCGCCATTTGCAAGAAAAGGAGCACGAGAGATCCGACGATTTATGAGGGAATAAGTATAATTACTTCTGTGATTAAGTTGTTCAGCAGCACAGTAAAGAACGGATTGGAAAAGGTCGTTCATGTCGTTGTATTTCAGGAACAGTTGGGTTTTATTGCCGTGATCATAAGAACAACAACGCCAAAATGAGAGCAAAATTCAAAATCTCCATTTGTGATTTACGAAAGGTCTATGATTCTATCCCAAGGAAGCAAATAACAACGGAAAATTTTGGAGTGGATGGTGCATTAATAGAGTTGGTGAAAATGACTTATCAAGAATGCAGGGCACTATCTGAGGTTGGTAAAAAGATATCAGAAAGTTTTAAAATCTAGTACGCACAATACAATCACCAATCACACTAAAGCTTTCCACAGCACCGCAGGCTATTACCCGAGTACTAGTAATTCTTGATAATTTCCAGTGAAATAATTGCAACCTTAAAACATAACTTTTGATGGGAATTATTTTCTATTACAGAAAAAGATATAGATCACATGGCCCCCCACGGGCATTTAATTCAGACTATTCTCGATTACAAATTCAATGAATCGCATCACGAGCGCCCCTACTGCGGAAAAACCTACATTTAGATCCATCATCGAGGTTGTTTCTTCTTCGGCGAAGAGCAGCGAGGTTATCGCACCTGTGCTTTCTCTCTGGTTAATGTATTTATTTTGTACTTCTGTTTCATTGTTGTGTGCCTTTTCCTCGAGGTCTCTGCCGGATACTCAGCTAGCTTTACGTTCGATAGTAGCAGGAAAGAAGAAGCGCGCACTTTGTGGTGTGTCTCCACTTACCATCGGCCACTGCGATGCTCGACCCAGTTTGACGAAATCGTGGACTGGAGACAATCTATAACTACACTGAACTTATGACTCCATGTATCAGTTACCCCCAGTAATTCCTAAATACTGCAGTATCTGAGCGTTATTTCGACAGTATACTTTCAACGCGATAGCTTAACAGCAAAGCGTCGTCCATGTTGTCTTCTAAAATTTCACTCATTTTAATGATTCGTTTGCCTCTGACAACACTACTCATATTTCCACTTGCTATTCAAGTGGTACAACTAATAATGTAAAAGCAACTGTTGCTCAGTTCAAATAAGACATTGTAACCTTAATTCCGAAAACTCATCATTCTAACGCTCGATAAGAAATACCCAAATGCTTCTTTCTCACCTTATATGTATTTTATCTATCAGTCTTTCTACGTTCACTCCGTGTGATGTGGAACAAACTACACTATGTGATCAAAAGTATCCGGACACCCCCTAAAATCTACGTTTTTCATATTAGGAGAATTGTGCTGCCACCTACTGCCAGGTACTCCATATAAGCGACCTCAGTAGTCATTAGACATCGTGAGATAGCAGAATTGGGCACTCTGTGGCACTCACTGACTTCGAACGTCGTCAGGTGATTGGGTGTCACTTGTGTCATACGTCTGTACGTGCAATTTCCACACTCCCAAACATCCCTAGGTCACAGTTTCAGATGTGACAGTGAAGTGGAAACGTGAAGGGGCACGTACAGCACAAAGGCGTACAGGACGACCTCGCCTTTTGACTGACAGAGGCCGCCGACAGTTGAAGAAGTTCGTAATGTTTAATAGGCAGACACCTATCCAGACCATCGCACAGGAATTCCCACATTGACGTTTTAAGTCCCCTCTTGCTTCCCACTGTTGAAGAACAATTCTGGGATGGCGATTGCACCTTTCAAGAGGATCGAGCTGATGTTCATAATACACGGCCAGTGGCGGAGTGATTACACGACAATAACATCCCTGTAACGGACTGACATGCATAGAGTCCTGACCTGAATCCTATAGAACACATTTGGGATATTTGGAACGCCGACTTCGTGCCAGGCCTCACCGACTGACATTGATACTTCTATTCAGTGCATTACTCCGTGAAGAATGGTCTGCTATTCCCCAAGAAGCCTTGCAGCACCTGATTGAATGTATGCCTGTGAGAGTGGAAGCTGTCATCAAGGTTGGGTCAACACCATATTGAATTCCACGGGGCCACGAACTTGTAAGTCATTTTCAGCCAGGTGTCCGGATATTTTCGATCACATAGTGTATGTGTGTTTGAGACGCTTAGGTAGATTTACCTTAGTATCATTTAACGAACATTCAAGATGTCAACTCATCATTCTATACTCAAAACCTTGCGAACACCAATGTCAAAACCGTCTTTTATGTATCGGCAGAATTATACAGAACAAATTCTGATTTATTAGAATACCAGGAAATAAACTACTGCCCTCAAAGAAGGGAAAAGATTTTGCCCTGAGGTGATTAGATAATGTTTTCCAAAAGCAGAATTCCCTCGACTGAAGTCAGTTGATTAGTTCGTCGGTATTATTTACTTCATCCAATAAACCACTTGGCTTCTTATTTCAGACTTACATTCTTTCGAAACATTCCACCGCAGGCAAAACATATGCCATGAGAGCGTTCCAGTGGTTAATAAAAACACGACTCAAGTTCAGATTGTCTTCCGGCCACATTAGTTTAGGATTCCCTGAGAAAGTTCAGATGAATACTGGGATAGCTCCTCATACTAGGTCAAAGTCAACCTCTACGTCTATAGATTCAAACACTGACTTGCGTTCCGTCCTACATGTGGCCATAAACTAATTACCGTGCTGTAGGTAGTCCCCCCCTCCCAGCCCGCGTACATACAACCTGGTCTTTCTGAGATTGAGATGTTTGATTATAACGAAAATAAGGACTGAAAATATGGGGTTGATGAATGACTTTTCGTACTACAGTACAGTCCCCTTAAACAGGTAACTTATTCAGCCTGAGGCATCTATATTTTGTATACATGAGTACCCTTACTGAATGTGCGTCTGCCATGTGTCTGACTCTCTCTCTCTCTCTCTCTCTCTCTCTCTCTTCCAACCTCAAACATGAATAAACAAAACAATACACACACACACACGGACACGCACTAGAACACGCACATGCTCTCGCAGATATGATCCACACCCCTTTCTATCCCTTTTCCTTAATACAGTAATACCACGTACACTTCACGATCATATAGATTTCGATTTGTGTAAGAATATGTAAATTTAGTGAAACAGACACAGATGTAAAAGATGTAGGAGGTTCATCAAGCGATAAGACGCAATGTTTTAGGTCTCCTCTCCTCCACAGGTCTAACACTGAGACACGCTAGGTGAAGATTTATGTGCATTTGTACTTTGACACTGACCGCAGTTCTAGGCCAAACTGGTTTAAACGCATTACGCGTTATAATTAACTTCTAAAACCAAAGCCTGCGTGGCGAACATCCGAGTTAATTATGCTCTTTCCGGATTTCAGTAGTTTTCATCGACAGTGCCATTATGTTAGCGCCGTAAATTGAGCTAATTGCGTCTGCCGTATTAATTAAACAGCAGCAGCATTAGCATCGGCTTGACCCCTGCGACACCGCTGCTGGCAGCATCGGTCCACGGGCTGGGAGTGTGAGGCTAAGCGATGCCGAAGCGTACTTGCCTCATCCTCGTACCTCGAGACCATTCTGTTTGCTTTGATACACGAAGGCAAGAGGGACTCAAACAATCTACTCATGCCTCCGGGTGTCGCAAAAGAACTGCACGTTCTTCCACGTTCCATGACGGCTACAGAAGTCTGCAGAAAGGTGGATTACCAAACGCAGTATTGTGTGCCAGTCTTAAATTGGGGATGGGAGTAGATACAGTGAGGTGATAAAAGTCATGGGGTAGCGATACACACATATACAGATATCGGTAGAATCGCGTACACGAGCTACAAAATGGCAGTGCATTGGTATAGCTGTCGTTTCTACTCAGATGATTCCTGTGAAAAGGCTTACGGCGTGATTAAGGCCGCTCGACAGGAATTAACAGACTTTGAGCGCAGAGTGGCAGTTGGAGCTAGGCGCATGGAACATTCCATATCGGAAATCGTTGAGGAATTTAGTATTCTAAGGTCTACAGTATGTCGAGAATACAAAACTCCAGGCATTTCTCTCACCACGGACAACGCAGTGACCGACGGCCTTCGCATAACGACAGAAAACGGCGGCGTTTGTGTAGAGTTGTCAATGCTAAAAGAGAAACAACGCTGCGTGAAATAACCACAGAAATCAATGTGGGACGTACGACAAATGTATCCGTTAGGGCAGCGCGGCGAAATGTAGCGTTAATGGACTGTGGCAGCAGACGACCGACGCAAGTGCCTTTTGCTAACAGCACGACATCGCCTGCAGCACCTCTAAATGGTTGAAATTGGCCTAGGCACTATGGGACTTAACATCTGAGGTCATCAGTCTCCTAGACTTAGAACTACTTAAACCTAGCTAACCTAAGGACAACACACACATCCATTCCCGAGGCAGGATTCGAACCTGCGACCGTAGCTGCATCGCGGTTCCGGACTGAAGCGCCTAGAACCGCTCGGCCACAACGTCCGGCTGCAGCACCTCTCATGTGCTCTGACCATACCTGTTGCACCCTAGATGACTATTAACCTCTGGCCTGGTCAGATGATGCCAGTTTCCAGTTGGTAACAGCTGATGGTAGAGTTCCAGTGAGGCTCAGATCCCACGAAGCCATGGACCCAAGTTGTCATCAAAGAACTGTGCAAGCTGGTGGTGGCTCCATAATGGCGTGCGTTGTGTTTACGTGGAATGGACTGCGTCCTCTGATCGAACTGTCCCTGCATTGATTGGGAATGGCTATTTCCAGCTACCTGGAGACTATTTCCATCTATTCATGGACTTCATGTTCCCAAACAACTATGGAATTTTTATGGATGTTTGTGTTTACGTGGAATGGACTAGTTCCTATGGTCGAACTGTCCGAGCATTGATTGGAAATGGTTATTTTCAGCTACCCGGAGACTATTTCCACCTACACTCCTGGAAATTGAAATAAGAACACCGTGAATTCATTGTCCCAGGAAGGGGAAACTTTATTGACACATTACTGGGGTCAGATACATCACATGATCACACTGACAGAACCACAGGCACATAGACACAGGCAACAGAGCATGCACAATGTCGGCACTAGTACAGTGTATATCCACCTTTCGCAGCAATGCAGGCTGCTATTCTCCCATGGAGACGATCGTAGAGATGCTGGATGTAGTCCTGTGGAACGGCTTGCCATGCCATTTCCACCTGGCGCCTCAGTTGGACCAGCGTTCGTGCTGAACGTGCAGACCGCGTGAGACGACGCTTCATCCAGTCCCAAACATGCGCAATGGGGGACAGAACCGGAGATCTTGCTGGCCAGGGTAGTTGACTTACACCTTCTAGAGCACGTTGGGTGGCACGGTATACATGCGGACGTGCAGTGTCCTGTTGGAACAGCAAGTTCCCTTGCCGGTCTAGGAATGGTAGAACGATGGGTTCGATGACGGTTTGGATGTACCGTGCACTATTCAGTGTCCCCTCGACGATCACCAGTGGTGTACGGCCAGTGTAGGAGATCGCTCCCCACACCATGATGCCGGGTGTTGGCCCTGTGTGCCTCGGTCGTATGCAGTCCTGATTGTGGCGCTCACCTGCACGGCGCCAAATACGCATACGACCAACATTGGCACCAAGGCAGAAGCGACTCTCATCGCTGAAGACGACACGTCTCCATTCGTCCCTCCATTCACGCCTGTCGCGACACCACTGGAGGCGGGCTGCACGATGTTGGGGCGTGAGCGGAAGACGGCCTAACGGTGTGCGGGACCGTAGCCCAGCTTCATGGAGACGGTTGCGAATGGTCCTCGCCGATACCCCAGGAGCAACAGTGTCCCTAATTTGCTGGGAAGTGGCGGTGCGGTCCCCTACGGCACTGCGTAGGATCCTACGGTCTTGGCGTGCATCCGTGCGTCGCTGCGGTCCGGTCCCAGGTCGACGGGCACGTGCACCTTCCGCCGACCACTGGCGACAACATCGATGTACTGTGGAGACCTCACGCCCCACGTGTTGAGCAATTCGGCGGAACGTCCACCCGGCCTCCCGCATGCCCACTATACGCCCTCGCTCAAAGTCCGTCAACTGCACATACGGTTCACGTCCACGCTGTCGCGGCATGCTACCAGTGTTAAGGACTGCGATGGAGCTCCGTATGCCACGGCAAACTGGCTGACACTGACGGCGGCGGTGCACAAATGCTGCGCAGCTAGCGCCATTCGACGGCCAACACCGCGGTTCCTGGTGTGTCCGCTGTGCCGTGCGTGTGATCATTGCTTGTACAGCCCTCTCGCAGTGTCCGGAGCAAGTATGGTGGGTCTGACACACCGGTGTCAATGTGTTCTTTTTTCCATTTCCAGGAGTGTATTTATGGACTTCATGTTCCCAAACAACGATGGATTTTTATGGATGAAAATGCGCCATGTCACCGGGCCACAATTGTTCGCGATTGATTTGAAGAACGTTATGGACAATTCAAGCGAATTGTTGGCCGCCCAGATCACACAACATGAGTCCCATCGAACATTTACGGCACGCAATCGAGAGGTCAGTTCGTGCACAAAATCCTGCACTGATAACACTTTTGGAATTATAGATGGTTATAGAGGCGGCATGGCCCAGTATTTCTGCAGGGGACTTCCAGCGACTTGTTGAGTCCGAGAAATGTCAAGTTGCTGCACTACGCCGGGTAAAGGAAGGTCCGACATTATATTAAAGAGGTATCCCATGACTTTTATCACAGCGTATTGCGCACACAATCTTCTTATTTATCAGGCGGCTGAGAGAAGTTGCAATCTACACTAATAGAAATGGGAAGTGTGACACCATGAAGCAGCAGCCCAGTATTTATAGAAGCTTGTGGAGGTTTTCTTATCGAAGCGGATGTTCAAAGATTAAACTTTAAATAAATCTGGAACCGAGTCCATTACCAACATTCGTATAAGATGTGATACCCACAGGAACGAATACACACGTGTATTCATTGTAACGTAGAAACAAACAGTCTCTGAACGTCATTTTGAAGAATTTGTTGCCATCGAAACTAATTTTGTTCCTGTTAATGACGACTCCAAGGTGGAGGCTGATATTAAAGGATACGTCTCACAGTTGCTTCCAAGAAATTCTCTATGAATAATAAATCAGTGGACTGGGCAGCCACCAGCCGTTGTAGCCGAGCGGTTCCAGACGCTTCAGTCTGGAACCGCGCGACCGCTACGGTCGCAGGTTCTAATCCTGTCTCTAGCATGGATGTGTGTGATGTCCTTAGGTTAGTTAGGTTTAAGTAGTTGTAAGTTCCAGGGGACTGATGACCTCAGATGTTAAGTCCCATAGTGCTCCGAGCCGTTTGAGCATATTTGACTGGGTAGCCCAATCAAGGGCCCTTGCGTTCCTCATGACGATTTGGGATGAACTGTGGTGTTGGGTCTTGCATTATCCTGTACCTTGGTGTTTAAGTGAACAATAGGGTTTACGAGTATTTCCACATACTATCGACCATTAAACTCCATTCGATTATGATCACCAAATAAGCGCTGTTGTGGCTTCCAACAGCTCCCCACATCTTGATTCAGGTGTTCGAGAAGTATGGGTACGAAGAATCCCTGCTCATTGTGACCTCTCACCAGGTCCTCCATCGACACGTTAGCGTCCATTTTCTGCTACAGACAGGAGCGAGAGTTATTGCTAAACACCTCAGAATGTCACCCAGTGTTCCAGTTGACTCTGGTCCTACACCAAGCTAGACTCTGCTACGGTGTCAACACTAAAAGACGCATTAAAACTCGAAATGCCAACCCAGATTCAACTATTTGCCCCTATCGGTTCGTGGTGACACTCTGCCGATAACCTATGCCCCGACCTCAGTTGTTTTCATCCGGCAGTTCTCCTGACTCACAGCCCTTCGATATAGTAGTGGTCTAGTCCTTCTGAATGTATCAGTGCCTGCCGTTCTTTGTCAATTTGTTGTCCTAAGTTTATTTAATTACTGCTCGTTTTGCAGTCATCGCCTTGCAGCCAACTGTCTGTGCAGTCTGTCGGTATGCTACTCCCATGCCCCTCATCATAGTGATTAGATCTTTCCTGAAGACCGAAAGACGCCGAAAAAGCACCCCAGCTCGTCCTCTGGAAAAGCTGTATTCAGATCTCCAATTGAAAATCACAAAAATGTTCAAATTTGTGTGAAATATTATGGGACTTAACTACTAAGATCATCAGTCCCTAAGCTTACACACTACTTAACCTAAATTATCCTAAGGACAAACACACATAACCATGCCCGAGGGAGGACTCGAACCTCCGCCGGGACCAGCAGCACAGTCCATGACTGCAGCGCCTTAGACCGCTCGGCTAATCCCACGCGGCCTGAAATTTACAAGTAGTTTTAGACACATCCAATATCCATTATGTTCTCGCACCATTCTTCATATGCTGTAATTGAGATTTTCTATACTGGAATACGCTTTCAGTAAGCACACGTAGGTAGGAAACTTTAATCAACACACCTCATAGCCATGGGAATACTGGAGCATGGGTTGTGTCGTGTTCGGTCATGGTGTTCATAGTTTAACGCTTTCACAAACTGGCAACACCAAATCATGGTGACCGATCCGGCTTTACACCATCTTTCAGTGAGCTCTAGTCTGATTTAACGAGATGTGTCTGAAACGTTATCGTAAACAAGTGGATACATTGAGCTAAGCTGAAGTTAGACGATTTTTATGTGGTAGGAACTTACCTTATTGTTTCTTAGGTGACAGAGTAATTTTACTAACACTGATCGTCTTGATAACTTTCATAAATAAAACGACGTAAGGGTCGTTCTGAAATTTAAAGGAAGCTATCGACTATCGACACAGTCAGCGTCGAGTAATAGGCGAAGTATAATTCAGACACGCTTTTTCTGTGTTTCACAGAGACGGTGTAAGTACAGGTGTGCAAGGTGTATGAGACAGGCGAAGTACCCTTAGATTTCAAGAGCAATGTAATAATTCCGAATCCAAAAACAAAAGGAGCTGACAGGTGTGAATAGCACTGGAAAATGCTTACACGAATTCTTCATTCTTAGCAGAATAGTGGAAAACTGGTACAAGTCGACCTCTGAGAAGATCAGTTTGGGTTACGGAGAAATGTAGAAATACGGGAGGCAATACTGACGCTACGACTTATCTCAGAACATAGGTTAAGGCAAAGCAAACCTAGGTTTATAGCATTTCTAGACTTAGAGAAAACTTTCGAAAATTTTGACTGTAATACTCTCCCTGAAATTCTGGAGATAGCAGGGGTAAAATATAGGGAGCGAGACGCTATTTACAGCTCGTACAGTAATCAAACGGCAGTTATAAGAGACGAGGGGCATGAAAGAGAAGCAGAGGTTGAGAATGGGGTGAGACAGGGTTCTAGCTTATCGCCGATGTTATTCAGTCTGTACATCGAGCAAGCAGTAAAGGAAACAAAAGAAAAATCTGGAGTAGGAAATAAATTTCAGAATGAAGAAATAAAAACTTACCGATGGTATTGTAATTTTAGGAGACACTGGAAGTAGTAGATGAGTTTTGCTATTTGGGCCGCAAAAATAACTACTGATGGCTGAAGTAGAGAGGATATGGAATGTAGACTGGCAATGGTAAGAAAAGCGTTTATGAGGATGAGAAATTTGTTAATATTATAATATTAAGTTTAAGTGTTCGGAAGTGTTTTCTGATGGTGTTTAGGAAGTCTTCTCTGAAGATATTGGTCTGGGGTGTAGCCAGGTATGGAGGTGAAACATGGACGATAAGGAGTTTAGACAAGAAGAAAATATTTACTTTTGAAATTTGGTGCTGCAGAAGAATGCTGAAGATTAAGTGCGTAGGTTACGTAACTAATGAGGAGATCCTGAACAGAACTGAGCAGGTAAGAAATTTGTGGCACAACCTGACTAGAAGAAGGGATCCGTTGATGGGGCACATTCTGAGATATCAAGGGATCACAAAATTTGTAATGTTTGTGTGTGTGTGTGTGTGTGTGTGAATGCTTGCACGGTGAGTGTGTGTGTGTGTGTGTGGGGGGGGGGGGGATTGTAGAGGAAGACCAAGTAAGGGTATTCAGAAGGATGTAGGTTCCGGTAGTTGTTCGGCGATGGCGGGACTTGCACAGGATACAGTAGCACGCAGAGCAGCATCAAACCAGTCTTCGGATTGAAGATTATAACAACAACAACAACAACAGTTTCATGGCGATACAGTAATGTTTCACATAGACTTAACCCATCTGCTTTTGCACTTCCGAGCACTACTAAACACAGATACAAGGCAAAATAGGCTCGAACATTGGAATCATAAACTTCTAAACAGTTGGAAATATGTAGAAGTTGAAAAATAGCTCTCCTGTTTCAAGAAGGATCGTGGATTATGTAAAAGTACTGAACATGTTGAGAGTGGGCAACAGCAGCAGATACTTTCCAAATACGTAAATAGTACACGTTGCCATAATTCCTCAATCTACTAACAATTTCTGTCATAGTACTATTTAAATAAGATGCGTCTCGTAAAAAAATATTCCTTTGGTATGAGCCATTCTGCTGAATGACATACAATCAGTCAGTTCCTTATCTTTCGATCATCATTATTAAGACATTGCTGTGAATCATAGCCTGCAAAATATAATTTTATCTTCCTTTTGCGTTGTATAAGAAGTAATCATTGCTCATAATTACTTTGGAAAAATAGTATGACATATGCTGTGTAACAAATGCGTTGAGTTTTTGACGCAACGATACACAAAATCTCTTTCTTTTACCTTATTAGTCCCAGAAGAGGAACGAGGTGGCATAGTGGTCAGCAGGGAGAGCGGTAGTTTATGTCTCTGACCGAAGATCGAGCTTTGGATTGCTCGTGGATTCCCTAAAAAGTTAAGACGAATGTTGGGATGTTTCTTTGAAAAGGCCACTGCATATTTTTCTCCTCATTCTTTCCATGTTCATAGGTAGTGACCTCAACATCGATGAGGCGTTAAATCCTACACTTCTTTCCTTATGGGAGTCTTAGTTATACGAGGTGCGATTGGGGCACACATGTTTAGGACTTACAACGGAACGCTAATGCGGCAAATAAGGTCTGCAAAGTAGACGTGGATGATTGGATTCCATGTGAAAAAAATTCGTGAAGACCAGCGCAGAAAGAAGGATGCACAATTCCAAATAGGAGCACAAAGAAAGTAGTATTGATTTCCGAAACAAATTAGCTAAGTAAATGAAGTTGGAAACTAAGCAAAAATTCTGAGACATGTATTTCTTAGGCTTCTCATTTCAGTCCTTATAGAGCAAGAATACGTGCTTTTCTAAGTTTATGGGGAGCGTTTCACTGAAGTAGAAATGGGTACAACCAACGAGTTGTGTCCGGGCAGGGCGCCAAGTCGTTCCGAATGCGAGCACAGCGTCTTATAGCCACCATCAATAAAACGGAATAGCTACGTATCATTCTTCAGCTGTGGGATATCGAATATTACAACTGTGAAGTTCTAAGGATCCCAAGAAACACGCTTTGCAACATCTGACGTAATCGCTTTATGCTGAATGACGAAGTTTCTGCCTACTGCGAAACCTAAAGAAACTTAAACTTTCAAAAGAGACTCACGCAATGAAATTAGCAACAAACGAAAAACAAAACCTTATTATATAAGGTTTAGCATCACAATGTCGTGGATAGAGACGACTGTAAAGCTCTTCATTTCTCATTATAATTCGACATTTGCGTCTATAAGATGTGACCGGCTACACATTGTATTCGCTCTCGTTTGGATGTTACAAAAATTCACGATAACTTTGTGTACTTGACCTGTCTGCTATTGTTCCTGTTACTATCCATTTCCGTAAATATTATATTATACTTTCTATCCCTTTTTAGTACTCACTTTCGAATATAATTTGCAGTATGTATATTCACACTTGCCGTCTCTTCTTCGAAAGGCTGCAATCTATCCCTAACAGGCAGGTAGTATATCGAGGTAATCACCAATTTAATTTAGAGATAGAACTATGTTTTACGTATTCGGAATTACGTTACCGTTAAGACCCTATAAATCGTGTGAAATCTGTAGAGCTTTAACTATTAAGTTAGTATGATAACGCCATCAAACTGTAAAGGTGTTCACGGTATGTTATCAGACGCAAATCATCAAGGCGAGACAGGAATATTTGGTATGGGACATCAGTCGACATCTGAATACTAACGGTATGTACAAGTATAAAAGCACTATATGAGTGTTGCAAGTTATGTACCGCCGTTTGCATGAGGCCAACGTTGCCGTAAAAAAAGTATTTCGAAGAAAGAATTTACAAGAAAATGTTTCTAAGCTTGTACGGAGACTAATCGTCGGTCTGCGTATGATGTGACGTTCCGTCAACTGAGCATCATAATGCTACTGCATACAAACGCAAGTGTATAGAACGTCTGGGCCGTAAGGAACAGATCCACTCCTCAAGGCGCAGTGGGTGTCTACCACTGTAGCTGCGCGGTCAGCACGGTGGGTTGCGATCCCCAGCTGGGAAGGAGATTTTCTTCGCCCGTGGAATGGGGGTTGTGCTGTCCTTACGTTCATATCGTCATAATTGATGTTCCATTATTGAGATGGTTGTATGAGCACATACAGAAATCAAATATTTGTTTTGTAAATAAATCCGCCTTTTCTTGCTGCAGCTTAATTTATTTTCCTTAGAAGCGTTTCGTCTTTTTCCTACCCTAAGGCATCTTTAGTTTGATTTAGAACAAAACAGTTTTGTTCTTTTTAGATTGTCAAAAATTCACGTTGCGTTTAATTATGTAAATAAGTAATTACTTACAGTTTGTTGGGAAATACATTAAAAAAAGTGCAATGGGGCATAAAATGTGGAACTACAACAAAGTTACGAATATGTACACCTTACCAGCCACTCAGTTTTCGTAGGGCCCTGTGTAGAGTGACAAGATGTTCCTTCAGGTTAGCGAGTCTGTATCGGAAACTCCTGCCCACACATATTACGCTGTACGTGTCTACATAGTATCATACCAGAGACGATCTCAGACGCAGTAGGCACTGTGGGGCGGCGGTTAACTTGTGAAAATTAAAATATTTTGCTGTATAAATGCTTGCATGTTGAATCAGTTTCTGGCTTTTAGAATGTTGTTAATGCTGTCTTTCGCCGTTCTCAACACTGGCTCTCTATTTACTTTTTAGCACCCAGAAAATGATTTAACAAAACGTGAAGCTTGTAATTAGAGTTCCTAGTGCCCACTTCATCTGAGAATACCATTATAGCTGCAGCTTATAGCTCTGAGGAATTAGGAGATTGTCCGGGATTTCTAATCAAAAACGATTTTCCAAAATAGTTGACTATATTCTGAAATTCACTGATAACAAACACAAATATCCCTACAACCTAACTAACAGAGCAGTTCAGAGTCTAATGCGCGGATGCAACTATAAATGTCCGAATTAAATGTTAAAAAGAAAGCTCGCCAAAATTTGATGAGAGTATTTCATCAAACGCCACGCTAAATAATTGGTAGAATGTCTGTCCCGCGACGGCACGTGAAAATACGACAATACGCAAACTGAAGCTAGATAATGAAAATCATCCCAGAATTAACCCTTCACTTGAAATGATTTCATGGTTCCGCGTATCTCTAGTAACTTAATACGGCACCCGAGGCTGTTTGTAGCAGTGATACCGATGCGACGCGACTCCCGACACAGATGGCGTGTTATTCAGCGTCTGGAGAGAACTGGGGCCTTTCTTCCTCGCGCAGCGCTCTTATATATATAGCCGCGGTGCGGACGGCTAAGGGAACGCCTGCTCAAATCGGCTCTCCCGACTAGCGGCTGGGCTAGTAACGCACCACTTCAAGTTACATAATAATTTATAGCTTCTTTTGCTGATGGCCGATGAAGCTCTTAATTTAAACATGCATTCAGCACGCAGGTAATTATTGATAATAAAATTTTGACGTGGCTAAGTTAAATATTTTGGGCGAGAGAATTAATTAAATTACACTGCACGCAGTAGATGAGCTCTGAACTGGCCCTTTTGAGATCCGCTATCGCTATGATTTTACAGGAATTCAAAAGAAACTTTTCACATCTTCACAGTCATAGCGGACCTCCAACCTATTTAAATCTAAACATCCTAGCCTTATTTATCAGCCTACTTAATCTATCTTGCTTCCTTCAGTTTTGAGACGAAAACCAGAAAATCATGAATTTCCACTAAAGTCTCAATTTGTGAAATCCAAAGTACTGTTTTTATTAAATCATTATGAAAGATGAATCTAAATATAAATTTTGAAGTCTCTAGCTCTTTTCTGTTGCGCCAATGATTTTTTCAGAAAAACGTCCAAATTACGAAAATGGCTGAAGTTATCGAACTGATATTTAACACACATTAATTTAGTATTATTCCTGACATGCTAGAAAAGTTTTAGGTCATTTGCTTGATTTTTAAGGTATTGCGCAACATTTATGACGTCAGAGCTAGTTACAGCAGACTGGCTGGCACACAATGGAAACTGATGTGAATTTACTACAGCGTGAGTAGGCTGCTTCCCTACAGCACGTCAACTGAGAAATAGTCTTGCTTTCAGGCAACAAACAGCAATTTTCCAATCGGTATAGCTTTACTAGAGATGACGGTGACGGCAGAAGGGGCATGAGACATAATAGCGTGTAATGTCCGAGTATGTAGAACTACACTGGACGAGAGTTTAGCGTTAGTCTTGGGCTTTACAGACCTCCACTGGTTCGGTCAGAAACATAACTTACCTAGGAGCTGTTCTCTGAAAAAAAATCTATGGCGGAGTGATATGCATTGGGAGATTTCTGAGGAAATGTAATT
Organism: Schistocerca cancellata; assembly: GCF_023864275.1. NCBI lineage: Eukaryota > Metazoa > Arthropoda > Insecta > Orthoptera > Acrididae > Schistocerca > Schistocerca cancellata. Next base: position 1,006,511,420 of record NC_064626.1, read on the forward strand.
TGTCTTCTGTCTAGGTTACACGCAGTTGTTAATTACTTTCTACTATTGTTGGTGAATAATTATAATTCGCACGAAGAAAAGTATATATCTATTGTATCAGTAACAGCGATGAAGCCACATTAACCCCTCGATACTTGAATAAATTCCTACTTGAAAGAAATATATTTTGTAACCAATAATGAATTACTATGTGCTACATCAATTCAAATCTAAGATATGTTGTACCTATCGGATGTAATTGGGTATATCACATATTTGTAGCAACGGGCATTTGAGAAACTGAACGCTTACTTCATTTGGTGAAAGATTCTTAGCATTTTGATAATACATTGACAGAACTTACAAGGCTGATTGAAAATGAAAGAATCATGCTGGAACACTGTTTAAATAATTATATGTAATGGAATGTAGCCGTACATTTGAAATGCTCGGAAAGAGAAAAAAGTTACACTTTCTGTATACGAATGCCGTCTGTCCTTTACAACGTGGTCCTTTACAACTTTGCCTTGTGGCTGTAATCAGAGGTCATTGGCCTGCTTCAGTTCGGGTAGACTTATCTGGAACTATTTTTGTTGGATCCCGATGATTCTTGCATCGCAGTTCGCCTTAACACTGGCAAGACGTCTACCCCTCCCATTTGTCATGTTGTTTCCCTGTTTTCAGAGTGCCATTGCTATTTTGGATTTTTATGCTTTGGTTTTATTACGGGGAAATCTGAAACTGTCACAGACCCTTTCCGCGGGTTGTACACAGGTCTTGAAATATCCATTTGCATTTAGTGCAACACGAAGAGTAATGGCACTTCATCAGTATCTGAGTATCGGAATAAAAGTGAAAATATATATACATACTTATATAGGGTGAATCACCCAAAATTTACACCGCAAGTATTGTGGAAATGGAAAGCGCTATTGATGTTCGGTTTTCACAGAATGAACTGCTACTCAGGGGCTGTTGTTAGCCAACAACCTGACTGTAATAATACTTATAAAGTTTACTTCTTGCCCAAAAACATCCTGTTTTAAATTGGACCAGTGGCTATTGACGTCAACGTACTAAACTGAGGGTAAATTAGAATGTCAGTTGCGTTTGTTGCAAGACTCTAGTAAGAGTCGTTTACGAGACATCGTGTATTGAAAAGTTTCCAGACCGATATATCTTTCAGCCATTCAACGTGCGTATTTGCTAGGTACGATGTTATTATGTTCGCTTACGGTGTGCTTGTGTGTTGCTTTAGTGCATTGTGACTTGTCAGCCAGTAGAGTGTGACAGTTTACGCAGTAGGTCGTGAGTGAACGATAGGATTTACCAACGCAGTAAAAGCCGACATGCACATGATGTATGGAGAGTGTAGGAAAAAGGCAGTTCGTTCTTGTACGGTATATGTGGTGAGATATCCCAATAGGCGTCAACCATCTCGGCAGTTATTTATCATCCTCTTCAGCCAATATCGTGGCAGTAGTAGTGTAAGACCCAGACAACGTACCAGAAAGAAACAAGCGACGACAGAAGAGGCGGACAGTAATAATCTTGCGCTGTTGTTGCAGCTGATTCGCAAATTACCGGTACCTCCCGCGAAATCGCCCGAGAAGTGTCATGAGCCAGGCATTGTCCTAGACATTCTCCATCGACATAGGTTCCATCCCTATCACATCTTTCTCCAGATAAAATGGTATTCGGATTCAAGAGACAGAGCTTCAGAAACTGAGCAAGTCAGTAACGCTGTGGTCTACCCTTGAACATTATGCAAGCAGTTCTATGGCTCGGCACTGGTTGATATAATGCTCCAAATGTTCTCAATTGGGGAGAGATCGGGTGACATTGTTGGCCGAGAAAAGGTTTTGCAAGCGCGACGACAAGCAGAAAAAACTCTCGCCGTATGCGATCGGGCATTATCTTACTGAATTGAGGACCGGGACGGGTTGTCGTCAACAACAAGAAAACGCGACTGCGTATGACAAGCCAAATGGTGCCTGCTATGAAAAGAAGTGACGCTGCAGACCATCACTCCTAGTTGTCGGACCGGCGACAGTCAAAACTGTATCCCGCCACTACCTGGGGCATCTCCAGACACGACTTTACTGGTCATTGGGGCTCAGTTGGAAGCACGACTCATCACTCAAGACAATTCTACCTCCAGTCTACAGACTGCAGACCAACGACGCATGGACAGCAATAAGGTACCGACCTGACTGTAGCCGCTTCCCCGCCCCTGCCCCCCTCCCCGCCACCCCCCTTCACCCTCCCGGACCAGCCCCCCTCCTGCTCAACCACCATATGGCCCAATAACCAGGAATGGTAGTCTTTCTTCTAATAACAGCAAGGCATCGTAGTGTTACATTTGAGCAATACAATACCCACCTGCACAAGGCGAAAGTTTCTACTGATTGCATTCGTGCTTGCCAAATACTACCTTGGTCTGCAAAGTCACCGGATCTCTCTCCAGTTGCCAGCCACTGTGGCCGAGCGGTTCTATGCGCTTCGGTCCGAACCCGCGCTGCTGCTGCGGTCGCAGATTCGAATCCTGCCTCGGGCATGGATGTGTGTGACTTCATTAGGTTACTTTAGTTTAAGTAGTTCTAAGTCTAGGAGACTGATGACCTCAGATGTTAAGTCCCATAGTGCTCAGAGCCATTTGAACCAACTCCCCAATTGAAAACATTTGGAGCGTATCGACAGGGCTCTTCACCCATCTCGATATTTTCACGATATAGCGACCCAGTCAGATGGAATCTGGTACCAAATCTCTCATGTGCGTATCTAACAACTCTGTTACCAACGCCAAGCCGAATAACTCCCTAAGGGCCAGAGACGGACTAAGTCGTTAATGGTTTGCTCAATTTGTCAGGCTCTTTCTCTTGACTAAGTAATCCAATTTTTCTGAAATTGCAATCAATTGTTTGTCTGTACATTAAAGTGTTCTGACGCTACAAATCAACTGAACTATTTTCTTTCTCTTTACTTGAGTTTATCTCAGTAATGCGCCTACAAGAATACGTAAATGCCTAACGTTGCGTATTTTACGCAGACAATGTTTTCGTATTGACTTGCACACGCAGTTAGTTTATTACATCAAAATGTGTTTTGCGTCACGTCGGAGATACTGTAGAACAAACAAATGTCTTAGAGCTGAGCTTGCATCTATATCTAGCTGTGATTCTCTAAACAATGACGTGCGTGTATCGCGAGTAAAGGCAGGAGAAGCAGATTGCTCTAGAACTGTCCGAAACACTCAGGAAATGGCAGCACATGCCGGAGGCGTTGTTAGCTTCGTGTAGAATCTGCGCCTACCATCGCTAGCTCCCCAACAAAGTTAGCCTAACAATTATTAGCGCCGCTTTGACATAATTCAACTCAAGTCACACAGCATTATCATTTGCAACAGGATAAACGTAGTGTAAAGAAGGTAGGAGTAACAACGTAAGCATCACACCAGGGAGATTAGAATCATGAATACTTTGATAGTCTCCAACACTATTGACCACACGAGCTATGGAACTCCCACTTTCTTCGACAGTCGCGTTGGAATCACTACGCAACATTACTGAACGGAGATGTCGGAACATTGACTGGATGGTATGAAGCGTTAAAACACATCACCTCATAGCTCTGCAGAAATGCGATGTTTGAAGTTACATATTCTCTAAATTTTTTTTTCTGTAAAATGCCTCGCCCCACGAATTTGTCGCTCTTCTGTCGAGACCATATCACCACTGTATAAATTCAGACCTGAAATATTCAGTTTTAATAAAAAGGAAGGACGATTATCGTTTAACGTCCCGTCGACGAGGAGTTCATTAGAGTCGGAACACAAACTCGGAATGGGGAAAGATGAGGAGTGAAATCGGCAGTGCCCTTTTGAAAGGAGCTGTTCTAGCATTTATACCTTAACCGATTTAGGGAATTATGGAAAATTTAAATACTGATAGCCGGAGGCAGACATTTGAAGCTACGTCTTCCATAGTGCGATTCCATTGTCTGACGTCATAGCCAGCCCGGTAAGTTTCAATAACAGGTCGTGAGGAGTGAAGTTTAACCTGATTTCTAGAAATCAATAATTTGTGTAACATTCATTTCCAAACGAAACCCATGACATGCAGGTAACTGAATAACGCTTTATCATCTACAGTCTACACTGTACTCTGCTGTGGACAGTTCGAATCTCGTAGCTGCAGCACAGATCTCTGCATAAAGTTTTACGCTGTTTATCATTTCTCCGTTGCTACGAATAGCACGCTGGGACGCGTCTTCGGGAAAATGATAATCTGTTCCTAATTTCTCGAGTGTTACACTGCTCAAATATAAGGAAGATCTGTTACACTCACCAAGCAAAATGCGGCCAGAATGAAAATTTATAAGCACTCCAGAAATGAGATTTTTCCTTTCAGCAGTTTCGCACTCCGAGATAAATATAAGCCTTCTTCACTATACTTACTGTCCGCTAACTTTGCGTCATCCAAGAAAATTACAGGAGATGTTGCCGCGACGTTCGTTCCTCCTGCTTAGAGGTAAGCACCGGCGCTTTTAGCGAGATTAAAAGACTCACGAGGAATATTTGCATGTGTGTAAGAGAATTAATAAAATGAAGCGCCACCATAACAACTGCTTAGCAATGTGAGACCTGAGTTCCTCCCGGCATGTACAGTGTTCAGATAACTTATATGAATGCAGCTGGTTGGCGTCGTTGACAACCGCCAAACGAATGTCAACGAGGTCATCCGGCTGCATTCCCGTACGTGATTTGAACAACTGCTTAGCTATGTGCGCATAACTATAGTCGTTATATTTTTCCTACACATCTATGACGTCATTAAGTAATCTTCACTGTGAACAGTTAACACCTCTTTTACGATTAGACACACAACACTCTGTTTCTTAACGCTGGTCGTTAGCGAATTCTAGTGTGAAGACGCCGACGCTGACGTGGTCTGTTTAAATCCTGATGGCGGAAGAAGCTTTCATCATTGTTCACTGGGCTGACCGCTAATGTCGTAGCTTAAATCCTTGATCGTCTGCAGTTTGTAGTAGACTGAGATCATTGACAATTTTGATGATGATCCACCATCGGATGGGATGTTAAGCTCTGCAGCCTCCTACATATAACAGTAAAGTATTAGCTTTGGGTGTCAGCATCCAATTTTGTCATTTTCCTTCTTTGCATTCCGTAACAACTACACGAGCGCACCACGGCGCTGCACATGTATCCATGGAAATCATCCACAATGTATGAAAATTAGAAAAAGATGCCTAGGGTTTTCGATAGTCATTTTTCCAGCGGTTCGTCTATGAATGAGATACGGAGATCCATAGAGTAGAAATGTGCTGAACGCGTAAAGGACAATAAAACCTTAAACCACATCCCACATCGGACTAGAAAAGCTATACAGGATTATTCCGCTACTAATAACGCCTGTTTTATGATGAAATGACCTTCAGTCACTTGTTCATTATGTGGAATGCCGGGTTAATTGTTTTCATTTATTTGCCCTAATATACCAATTGTCTACCAACGGAATAAGGACCTGTAAACTACAGAGGCCGGTAAGTAGTCACAAAATAGTTACCTTTAGTATGCATCCTTCTTGTTGACATATCCAGCTCTCCATAGCTGGAAAAGAAAGCTTTTACTTGAGAATGTGAAGAGATGAGGGAAAAACAAATTGCAATTATTTAACCCTTGTTCCTGGAAAAATTCATATATTCAAATTTCCTTCGTTGAACATGCACAGAATACTATGAGACATCGGCCAGACTAGTCAGTGTCATGATGATTAATTTCTTCCGCTTTTGTCCCACGTCATTGCACAAAATATTTTAATTGGAAACTTAAAAATGTCTTGTCTACGCTATCATATATTATGACTAATAAAGTTTTAAAAATATGACTTATTGTCACCGATCGCGTGCAATAAGTAGAGCCACCTTTCTCCACGAAAACGAATCTTGCCCTGATGTTGGCCGCTGTAATACGACCGAAACGTTGATTTTAAGTTTAAAGTCTTCCATACAAGGACATGGTATAATACCCAGAAGAATTATAATCATCATGACACCGGCCGCAAAAGTCTACGTACGTATGTTAGCGTTAGCTTTGTTCGCCTAAAAGAGTTAACTCTAGTGTTCAACCCGCTGTGAGATGCTTTTACACTATGTGATCAAAAGTATCCGGACACCTGTCTGAAAATGACTTACAAGTTCGTGGCGCACTCCATAGGTAATGCTGGAATTCAGTATGGTGCTGGCCCACCCTTTGCCTTGATGACAGCTTCCACACTCGCAGGCATACGTTCAATCAGGTGCTGAAAGCTATCATGGGCAATGGCAGACCATTCTTCACGGGGAGCTGCACTGAGGGGAGGAATGGTTGTCGGTCGGCGAGGCCTGGCACGAAGTCGGCGTCCCAAAACATCCCAAACGTGTCCTATAGGATTCAGGTCAGGACTCTGTGCAGGCCAGTCCATTACAGGGATGTTATTGTCGTGTAAGCACTCCGCCACTGGCCGTGCATTATGAACAGATGGTCGATCGTGTTGAAAGGTGCAATCACCATCCCCGAATTGCTCTTCAAAAGTGGGAAACAAGAAGGTGCTTAAAACGTCAATGTGGGCCTGTGCTGTGATAGTGCCACGCAAAGCAACAGGGGGTGCAAACCCACTGCACATCATATCACCACCGACTCCCGAGTTTTACTGTTGGCACTACACACGCTGGCAGATGACGTTCACCGGGCATTCACCATAGCCACACCCTGCCATCGGATCTCCACATTGAGTACCGTGATTCGTCACTCTACACAAAATTTTTTCGCTGTTCAGTCGTCCAATGTTTACGCTTCTTACACCAAGCGAAGTGTTGTTTGTCAATTACCGGCCTGGTGTGTGGCTTATGAACAGCCGCCCGACCATGAAATCCTAGTTTTATCACCTCCCCCTAATCTTCATAGTAATTGAAGTGGTTCCTGATGCAGTTTGGAATTCATGTGTGATGGTCTGTGTAGATGTCTGCCTATTACACATTACGAACCTCTTCAACTGTCGGCGGTCTCTGTCAGTCAACAGACGAGGTCGGCCTGTACGCCTTTGTGCTGTACGTGTCCCTTCACGTTTCCACTTCACTGTCACATCGGGAACTGTGGACCTAGGGATGTCTAGGAGTGTGGAAATCTCGCGTACAAACGTATGACACAAGTGACACGTAATCACCTGACCACATTCGAAGTCACTTTGTTCCGCGGAGCGCTCCATTCTGCTCTCTCCCGATGTCTAATGACTGCTGAGGTCGCTGATGTGGAGTACCTGGCAGTAGGTGGAAACACAATGCACCTAATATGAAAAACGTATGTTCTTGTGGGTGTCCGGATGCTTTTGATCACATAGTGTCTAAGAGTGGCGCACAAAAATTGCGATATGGTGAAACGTCCCCTTTAGAACAATTTATACACGACTGTGCTTAACCTGACACACAATATTATTTAGCGCAACGCAATCTGACTTTCAAAAATCCCTGCAAAAGAATGGCCCTGACTAACATTAACCTATACCTTTCACAAATCACTTACCTCACAAAAATCTTCATTACTCGAACTACTGCAATACAGCGAGCGCCACTACTGCCAGCTAAATAAAAGATTCAAACTACTGAAGGCACTAACTACTGATAGGTATAGTTAGCAAATGAAAGATATTAATAGAGAACAAACAATGTATTTACCTTAATATCATCACAAGTCATAATATATGTAATTCCAAAACTCCGCCATCTCTCTCCTCACATCCCCCACTGCTGGCGGCTCACCTCTAACTGCGCAACGCTACGCGCTGTTCACATCCAGCTGCCGCTCTACAATGGCAGACAACAATGCAAACTAGCCACAGACTGCACACAGCACAGCCAGTGATTTTCATACAGAGAGCGCTACGTGGCGGCGGCGTTACCAATATAAGAACCTAAACAGCCTACTTACATAAAGAAAACATAAACAGCCTACTTACATAGCCCCCATGCTCCCCACAAAATTTTTTTTACAAATGGTGTTGGGCACTGGCCAATACAGATTTGAAAAGAATTTTTCACAATTACAGTAACAAAGATATAAAATGCACACACTTATTGATACAATGTTGGTCAAAAGCTAAAATTTTCTCACAGTCCATAAAGATAGTCCTGATCATTCATCATAATAGTAATTACAGTTTCTCATTAGTAAAAGAAATTGCACACAGAAGTAGTGGATTTTCATGCAGTCTTGAAGAAGTAGTGTTGTCCTTCCAACGGAAAGACAGTGCTGACTCTTGACGTGCTGACAGGTAATGGGCCACAACAGAGCAAACCCACAGCAGAGTCATTCGACGTTTTGAAGAAGATTGGTAGGTAGGTCATCACAGAGTAGACCCACTGTAGTCCTGGTAGAGATTACGGTATTGGTGAGTCACCAGAGGTGTAGACCCACTGCAGTCCTTGTAGAGATTACGGTATACCTATCAGTAGTTAGTGCCTTCAGTAGTTTGAATCTTTTATTTAGCTGGCAGTAGTGGCGCTCGCTGTATTGCAGTAGTTCGAGTAATGAAGATTTTTGTGAGGTAAGTGATTTGTGAAAGGTATAGGTTAATGTTAGTCAGAGCCATTCTTTTGTAGGGATTTTTGAAAGTCAGATTGCGTTGCGCTAAATAATATTGTGTGTCAGGTTAAGCACAGTCGTGTATAAATTGTTCTAAAGGGGACGTTTCATTGGAAACGGATGAGGGTACTTACTGTCTGATTTTCACATAAAATTTGAGTTTTATACTACGCGAATCAAGTACGACATTAATGTGTCTGGCGGTAATTTAACGTTACTCTAGTTACCGCCATCCGAGGCTAACGCTCACGGCTCCGACTGTGATCACAAGTGATTACATGGTGGAGCTCTAACAGACAGGTCAAATACCAACTACTGACTGACTGTCACTGACAATGACTGCACTAAAGTGGTTGCTTACTTGCCCTAGGTGCAGACGGAAACCAGAATACTCAATTCTTGACCGCCAGGGCAGCCAGCTCTATACTTGAAAAGTACCCTCTCACTACACTAAATTTCTAACAATCTCTTAGTCGGTATTCTATCTACATTTTGATATTTTTTATATTAAACGAATGTTCTATTAAAATTTCGAGCATCTGTTCCAATAAATATGTTTGTACAAGTTTTTACGGAGAGCTTTGGTTGGTCGTCTTCTTCCTGAACTGCGGAGCCTGTCACCGCTGTACCATTTAATAATATATCAATTCCCTTTAAATTCGGTACATTCTTACCATTTTATGACCGGTCTATGGTGCGGCACCAACTAGACAGTGACTTATGTCTAATGAGTAGATCACATCTAATTTAGATTTAAGAATTAGGAAGTCTTCTCTCGGAAATAAAACACGGACGATATACAGAAGAGAACAGAAGCTTTTGAAATGTGGTGCAACAGAAGAACGCTGTGCATTAGATGGGTGGATCACATAACTAATGGGGAGACACTGATAGAATTACGGAGAAAAGAAATTTGCAGCACAACTTGACTAGAAGAGGGGATCGGTTGGTAGGACATATTCTGAGTCACCATGGGTTCACCATCTTAGCTATGGAGAGAGCAACAACAACAGGCCATAATTTACTATTCCTTGAAAAACTTGATTAATATTGAACGTACAATACAGACACTTCCACAGCACTTTTTTCAGCCATAACACATTTGCTATGGAAATATAAACTTTCAGTCAATCTAAAACTACTGTAAGACATCGATTTTTTGTGGAATTTATCAATCTAATCACAGCCAAACTGAAGACTGATTAATTTTTAAGTTTTTGAACGATTTTAGTAACAGATTTTCCTTATTTTAAATTATCATTTGCTTCCATATGGTGTTGCGCAGTCGTATGCTATGGTACACACACGTACAGGCAGTGAGATGAGTTGAGGGGTGAGAGGTTCCCATTATTGCGGAATCCCGGTACTAGCTTGCACCTGTCTTTATCTATCCAATGAGTCTGCTGCCCCACACTTACATATTCTTTACACACAACTGTTGTAAGGGTCCAGTATTTGATTTCGCAAATCCACGTGCGTACAAAGTATAGGATCGGCAAAACGCAAGAGGAGTGAGTGGAACTGTGTAGTGTATGTTTTGAGCCAGGAACACTGTGATATTACTTAATAAACACAACGCTAGGGTAAACGAAACGATGAATGAAGATCATAAATTTAGACAACATTGTCCGTGGAGCGCAGCGATCTGTTGCTATACTTTGGTTAAAAACAGCATTCGAGATCCTAGTAACATTTATTTATTATGACCGATTTCGGGTTACGTTAAAGCCATCCTCAGAGTTTTGTTTTGGCCCCATATGATTTTCGCGTTATACCATGATCGTACACTCACAGTGAAAAACCGAGGTGCCGCCAGCCCCCTATGGCCAGAAATTCAAGATGCACTAGCGTTCATAAAGAGAACCTACCATATTTCGGAGAGAAATTAAATTTATTAATGGTCCAGTGGTAATGGGCGCTGTGTACATGATGGTTCAGTTTCTGCCCAAAGCACTTTGACGACCCTAATAATGGAATCTCTCAAAACACTCACATGCACACAATATAAACAATAGTCTGTTGTCACAAGACAATAAAATTTTACTTTTTTCCTGTAACTCGTACGAAAACAGCTAATCTTTATGTTTCCAGGTGTGATGATAACGAATATGTTAATGAAAATGCAACCTTAGCCCTCGTCTTCGATTTGTGATAATTTTACGTTATTGCCTATATGAGGTTATACATGTGTTTACCTTGGTGTTATCCCTTGGAGGAAGGTCACTGAAAGACCGCTTTGCCTGCTGTTTGCAGTTTTCAGCTGATGATACTCTGGTTAGTGTTCAACAGTAATCCCTTAACATTGATTCACTCCACGTTCCCTGGTATCTCATTTGCACGTCCGAAATATGCCGGTGGATGCGTTCTCCGTGCGCATCGGTTACAGTGCAGTAGTTATCAGCGAAGAAGTCCAAGTGGGAATCTAGTAAATGTAACTATAAGCACAGGTTGTGCATCAGTCTATTATAGCAGTGCAGAGGATTTCTCTCAAGATCGTTACAATTTTCTGCCCTCTTATTCCGTAGAAAGATTATTGAGACTTGAACAAACGCATCCCAAGCTAAGTCTTCATCACGTTTTCAGGATGATGTTAAATGCTCATCTGTGTACAGTTTGCATACCTATGGACATACGAAAATCCACTCTGCTAATTTCACCTCACAAGGACATGGAAATTTCTCTCGTGTATAGAGAAATGCTTTACCCGTTTTGTCCATAGCCTTAACGTAGTTTTCAGCCTCATTTTTTTTATGAAGAGCAGAGAGAACTATGTTGTTGGATTCGACAAATGCTTCGTGCAGAACATTGTGAGATCCTGGTTCATGTGACTGACGCTTAGGCCACTATTTCTCTTTATAATGGAAGTGAATCGTGGCGGCTATCCCAGAGGCAAAGGAAGCAACAGAATTAGTTGTCGCCCTGTTGCAGCCCAAGTAATATGCCTATGACTTTTAGATCACCGGAAATCCATCATTTAAACTTGTCATATTTCAATAGCAATAACAACTGTTTCGTGTTATCATGTTTTTATTTCATGTAAGGTGCATCCTCGATTGGAATCGATTATAACACGTTACCATTATGCAGTAGCACACGCCTGTGACTTTTTTGGAGGAGTCGATGAACAACTTCCACTGACCACTTCTATAGTTAAATCCCATTGCTGCCATTGGTCCCTGTACACCACTACGAAATACCAAGTTCTTTTCACTTTCGAAAAATGGACAGAATGGCATTTGGCGATTATGTAACGCAGTCACATTTACCATCTTTTCAAGACGATTTCACTGTTGTATTCTTGAAGCCAACATTTCAGCTTTACCTTTCGGTAATTAGGGATCTCTCACTAGGTCATTAAAGTCATGCAGTGCTATTTCGTGAATCTCTGTACTCTGATCCTTACATAAAAATTCGGAATATTTGGAAGAACTGAGTTTTGAAGTTGATGATGCAACACTAGTTTCACTATCACCTTGTCACTATCACAATCATGTAGGACTGAAAACAGCCCGTTCGTCTCCGTGAGGAACCGGTCGCACGGACGACGGTATGTTAGGGTATGTCAAGGAGGACAATTTCTTCGTCGAAATACCATGTGTTAATGGATCTGTCACGCAAAGTAACAATCATTCATATGGCTTGATGGTGCTCATCAGATCATGGGCATAGCAAAGTCAATGGAAGATCTACGATTCAACCATGTATGAAGACTGGAGACACAAGATATGCAACATACACGAGGAGCCCAGTGCTTGTCCTGGTAACCCATTTCACAGCCAATTTCCTAATATATGGTGTTACTGGCCTCCGTTTCGATTTCAGTGTACCCCGTACACAAATTTAGCAAAAATTGTCAGCTCTGTTTACATATTTGCAAGGAATATTGAATCACAGGAATTGCAGTGACCACACGCACTTACCACACTTCAGTAACACATTATCCAGCATACGAACAGAACACAGCTTGTAACAGACTGAAACTGCGCTTAAATGTAACGTACTCCACTCCTCCCTCCCTTTCTCCTCCTCTTTCGCTTGTGCCCACGAGCCTGGGCTAAAAATAGCGTCAAAATGCATACCGATAATGTTGCTTGAAATTTCATCACTCTCTCTGTCATCAACGGAATTTCGAAGCCTATATAGGAAGTGATTGAGAATGACGCTAATAAAAAATAATTAAATGCACTCCCTTTTAACGAGAGCTAATCTGAGATTTTCATTGCCGTTTCCGTCAACAGCATGGTAGATGTAGTTATCAAACATTTATATCATGCCAGTCATATTTTCACTGTTGGTTCGTGTATTGGTTCTGAGTAGACAAGACGGGTTGCTAACGCAACTACTTAGATCTGAATATGATCCAGAGTGATTGAAACATGTTTGTGCAATTGAGATGGTACAAATGAGAATTAAATATCTATACAGTTGCCGATTATGTCGACTACAGTGATTATAAACAGGGTTGGAAGGGTCAACATCGGTAATGGAGGGTTGTCATCTGGATCCCACATTATCAGGAGCCAAAACACAGATTCGCATCAGAACTGGCTTTGGAAATCGAACTCCGTTACGGACAGATACGTGCTGCTGACAATACAATAGTCCTGATAGAGTACTGGCTTCTTACAGCATCTGAAAAAGATATAAAAATTGAAACTAAGAGTTTTACAGTTACTTACGGTGAGAAAATCTCAACGCAGTAGGTCTTCAGAAGAACATGGACCTCGAATATAGCTCATCATCTTCTATGGTGTGGAGAGGCAAGGATGAACGATGTCTTTCAGCTGTCCGGGAAGTATCAGTTTAGCTTGAACAGTACTCCATGATAGAAATGAGTCATTGCATACACAGAAACTAGAGAGACTGTCTGCTATTGCATACAGCCCACTCAGTGTTTGGTCCAGGCTTGAACACACGGAGTTGTTGGACCAGTTACGAGGCCCAGAGGAAGAGGCAGCACAACCTCGCGCCTTCGCACAAAGGGAGTTACGACCGAAAGCAATCCACGCATTTGTGTCCGCAGCGGAATCTCACCATTCGTGCAGCTAGGTCGAACCGGTCCTAATCCGCGCTCCGCCTGGCATAAAGACTTAATTGAGAGGTGGCCCGTACGGCGGGCACCGGATTACACGCCCCCTGCCGTGCGGTGAATACTGCCCGTTAGCTTTGGCCTGCCCACCTCTGCCCAGTGACTTGCACTCTACCTCTCCCCATCAACTCTATCCTCCACCTCTCGTAGCATCTGCCTCCTCCCGCATTCGCCTCCGACCGTCTCATTTTGCCACCCAGCTGATATTGCGTCCACGTGACTGTTTATTTGCTCAAACTGAACACCCAGAACGTTTCCATGTCCATGCTGCGCACGTTGTTTCCGTCTATAGCAGGAAACAGTAAGAGACTCGCTCGAAATTTTCTACCGTTTTCGCTACGGAGAAATTTTTTTTTTTTCCGTGTGCTCCGATTTCGCATTAAAATCTTTTGTACAGCTAACACAGTGGCGTCATTTCATCGTTTTCATCCCTCTTTTAAGTTCCGAAGACGACAAATTCTATGATCAGTTTTAAACAAATAAGATCACATTTATAAACGAACTTGTTTTGTTTTTGCAGATTCCGCAACAGACAGCGCTTGGCGCTTAAGAGACAAGCAACAGACTAAATATTTCATTGCTTACCATTTGCCAGATTAAAATGTTGTGATTGATTTCTGTTGTTAATGTGCTTTCTGAACATCGAATATATGGTTCAAATGGCTCTGAGCACTATGCGACTTCTGAGGTCATCAGTCGTCTAGAACTTAGAACTAATTAAACCTAACTAACCTAAGGACATCACACACATCAATGCCCGAGGCAGGATTCGAACATGCGACCGTAGCGGTCGCTCGGCTCCAGACTGTAGCGCCCAGGACCGCAAGGCCACTCCGGCTGGCCATCTAATATAGTTTTTTTGTTAAACAAGAGGAAATTTTGGTGAATAAATACGCTGATGACTTCTATAAATCTCAAAAGTTTGCGGATCTATTTTAAGCAGACCGTGTTTCAAAAATGTGCAGCTTAGTGAAAGAAGCGGAGTAATTTATGTAAGAGGGATTTGTAACGCTTCCAAGTTACCTCCGATTTCATGCTGTTTCCTTTTCTGACCTATTTAAGGGTCCACAACGAAAGCACGAATGCATTAAACGAAACAGATATTGTCAGATACAAGACAATGTAATTTTGTAAAAGCTGAAGGCTGCATTGTATTTCAGTGTTTCTGACAACTTAACATGAACTATAAGATCTCAAATTTACAGTGCTCCAATGATAGCAAAACAGATCCTCCACCGTGTAGGAAGTTCAGTAAGGTAACCATCTGAACGACATTTTTTTCATCAGCACTTACTTACTTTGAAAGGCACCCACATGCCTTGCTCATACTGTGGCATCAAGCACTGCACACAAGCAAGATGAGTGGTCTGCCATGCGAGTGGATTCGTTTTTTATTTATCAAGTAACATGAACTCTAGTACTCACAATTAAGTTAAAAGTTACCCTCCTGCTTGGATATTACGCAACGGAAACGCACATCTGACTATTAGTAATTTACACAACACTGAAAGTTCACTACGCACTGGCAACACCACATTTTCTCTCTTATTTAACGGCTTTTATCAACACGTGGCCAACGCACTGAATATGAATGGCGCACACATTATAAATTCTGGATATCATGACAACATACAATTCGAAGGAAAAGGCCGCCAATCTTTTTCTTTCCACTATCTTATTTATTCCGATAAATTCTATAACCTAAACACACAAATTCTATAACCTACAACAATAACACATGAGAAATTCCGCCCAGTGGGCATGGCTTTACATTGGTGATTCTCTATCTTATGGTCTCGTAATTATTTAATGCTACAGTGCACTTTCTGGATAGGATGGTGGATCTCTTTCTATATCTCACACTTCGACTCTCACAACCATCATCACGAAACTTTCCTCCAGACCGAGCGGTACAAAAGGAACATGCATAACCCACTACCTCTGAAACTACCTTGCTACTTTCCCATGGAAACAACACATACTTAAATTACATGACATACACCACATTGCAACATGGAATACGACATAAGGAATAGTCACAACATTATAATCACATCACTTTCAGCTTTCCCACTTCAATTAGTATTCATCCCAGTTCCACACGACACTGCCCCACTTGGTAACTTTTCTTTCCTACTACGAACTCTGGACGTTATATGCACGTCTTACTGAGCAGTGCAAGCCAAGTGGCGTTGCTGGATAGACGGCTGACTCACCTTGCTTCTCTCTCAGAGTATTATAGCTTGAATCAAGCGTCACACGGAAACACAACACGCAAAGTAATATTAAGAACATATTCATCACACACGCAAGTCCTCAACTGATACCATGGATGAGTACTTCTCTTTATCCTTTGTCTCATACACAGATTGAGACTCACACAGTACTCACCACATGGAAGTACTCGTCTCTAATTTCAAGTCCTACACACGCCATTTCATAAATATTTCCAACTTATAGTACACACGCTTGTAATTCAGCTTAACTTAAGCACTCGGAAGTATTTCAACTTATTGCTACACGTGGTTTCATTGTGACCATTGATCACTTCCGAAGATTACTACGATACCATTAATATTACCTGCCTGACATTTAATTCTCCCCACAAAGGATCCTGAAATAGAGAAATTATTATTCTAAACTACTCTTATGTATTTCACATGCATATCATGTCTCCACTCTTTTGTCCTTACAGAGCACGCCTAAGACAGGTCTTACCAGCACTAGATCCAGCGGCAGAGTGCTGAAACATGGCCGTTCTTCAGGTTCTCTCGCACCTCTGCCAAAGTGGGGGAGCACCTTGCTACCTTATTGGTCAGCTACATTTCAGGAGCTCAAAACTCTGGTAAGTTTTATCTCTTTGGTTCCACCGAAGGTGACCAAAAGAACGTCTCAACGATGATCACATATTGACATTCACTATCTGCGGTTAGCAGACGACCATACATTCATTCATTTCACAGATCTCACCAAACTGGATGTAGGGATTTATTTTGTGGGAGTGCACCTGTGATCAATTAAATAAATAAATTGTCATTCTTTCCCACACTGGTATCCGGCTTCGCTGTATTAATTGAAATTGAGTTATTATTAGAAAAAATATGTTGTACTGACAAGAATAATGAAGTATGTGGTACCTATTTTCATTGTCGGGCGGTACTGTACCGTTTCACCACTGGCTACCCATGCAGAAAAAAATGGCACAGTACTATCCTTGCAATGCGAGTTTAGCTCCAAACATTTTTTTAAGAAAGCTGTATTAGAACTAACGTAGCAAGTCATCATAATATCCAGGAGGAGACCTCAAATAGACGACCAAGTGCTGTTACTTTACCAAATTATTGACACAGTTGTTGCATTATTGTACTCTCCACAAACCAGAGTAACGTACACATACATATTTACAACAATCCAAATGACAAATAAAACATCACATCATACAAATAAAAAATAATGGTGAGATAAAAATTGTCTTAGTTACTGGGATCTCCTTTATTTTTAGGAGTAATCCAAACTTCAATAATTCTAAAACAAATAAAAAAATACTAATTGTACTCATGAAATTTTAAATAGCTCACCGTCCAAACACAGAGCAAGTAATCTGACATTCATAAATTGAGGGGTAAAAACCTTTACACAGTAAAGTCTAAATACAAAACAAAATCAACAAAAGAACAACATTGCGTACACTAGTTACATGTAGAATGTCAGGCTCCATACCATTACTCTAAAATATACATCAAACCTACAGAGAAATAAAACTGAGAAGGAAAACAATGAAATATACCACAAGTTACATACTGATTACGTAATATAGTTCATCTAAGACATCATGTCATACCTAATTAACTATCATCACTTAAGCAATTGCCACCACTACTCGACTGTGAGTTTAACCTTATCCTTGTCCACCAGTACAAATACCTGCTGCTGAGCTAGTCAGTCCATCAACTTTGATCAATACACGCAGTAAATAGTCAGCAATAAGTGCTTGAATCCACCAATAGCTCTCGTATCTTACTCTACTGCTCATTTCTCTGTTGTTACACATTTAGACGACAAGAACTTGCATTTCGACTAGCCTTTGTTACACTTTAATGTGAAATGTCACCACTGCGATAATGCAATTAAGTGGCTTCAGTCAACACACCAACAAGATCATTACTGTCCACGACATCAAAATGCATCAGTTCATTCCGATATTTGTTGTGCAATGCAAACTCTTGTCTCCTGTGACAACCTTACTGACCAATGCAACAAGAGTCGCTACGTTAGTATTACACCATTGGCTAATAATTAAAGCATCATTGTACCAAATATTCTAATAAACATGCTACGTGAACTTGATAACCCGGAACAAACAAAAAAACACACTAACTATTCCAGACACATACGTTAATGAAATACAATTACACTTGCTGTGCCTTCAGGAATGAAACATATAAAAAATTTTACAAATTTTACACAATTACAAATACATTATTCCCTATCTTGCGAGTCACATGGAAACATTTCATTATGTGATTTTCTTGGAGTCAAAAAGTTGCTGATAGTTTTCCTAGAAACACTGTCTCGGTGTCAAAGCCCTCCCATGGTTACCCGGACGAAAGTCTTTAGGTCACTCAAATCGGCATTTTGAACACGCACTGAACAGTAAACTGTATCTCACGTTAAACACAAATGTCATAGTCACTATCAGAGTACCATCCACATGAATCTGGTCGTCCAGAAATGGCCCTACAACTACTATTACCCACGGTTCTGTCCTTTCAGTTCATGGTGTAATTAAAAGTCGTAAGTTCCAACAAACAGCACTTATTCCCGCACCAATTAAAGAAATGTCTCCTACTACAAATGCAAATGTCTATGTCCCACTTTAGTTTCAGACAATAATTAGTCACAATACGACAACTGTCCTCTTTAAGTATAACATGCGTCCCACATGCAATTTACAAAGCACACTTAACAAGTCACTGCCAAAAGTTTATGGATCCCACCGTTCAGTGGTCAAGACAAAACAAAACAATCGTCCTGTCTGCTAAAGACAAAATCTTTTCCACCACTCACAACGTGGAAACACCAGTCCTTCACTTTCCACCTTATTGAGACACACGAGCAGTCATCTTGTTTACGGCTCCACAGTCCAGTACTAGTTAATAGTTGCTGTTAAAAAATGCCCACCGGACTCTGCCACGCGTTGTTCATTCTGCCGTCGCGCCGCTGCGCGAGCCGTTAAGCAGAAAAAACCACCCGCTGTTGCCTCTGCGGGATACTGTCCCCAGTCGTAAGGGTGGCGGAACTTATGAATGGCAGCCAGTGGTAGGTGCGTGTCGCCCCAGGCCGTTGACCTGTTGTAGCGGGCACATGGAGTGTACCCCGACCGACAGTGGAGTGGGGAGCGCCGCGGCTCTGTCACCTCTCCCATGGCGACGTCAACTTGACCTCCCGCATTTTTTTGTAGTTACGGGCGCGTTCTGCGTGGGCACCTCAGCGTTACGACACCCAATCAGTCAGACCCTTCCGTGCATCTTGTAACATTACAGACATAAGGATATTCTTACAGTATTTAAATACTCATTGATTACATGTATAATCTATTAGATACATTGGTAATAAAAGAATCTTTGTTCTAAAAAACATAAAATCATACACCCTAGTTTTCTACACATACAACATCAACATTTATCCCTTTTCTATATACAGCCCACACTTGTGCTATTAATTGTACCTGTCGTCCCTCATACAAAATATGAAAGTGTAAAAAAAAAAAAACGGAATAAGAAACAATCTATACAGCTCATAATTACAATACCAAATAGTAGACTACTATAACACTCTATCACAGTGAAAATATTAGAAACTGTTGATTCTAAAACTACAATATACAATGAACCTTTGTGCTTGTGACAGACTGAAATTAATACCCCTTGAAAGTGTTCTAACAAAAAAATAAGAAATAATCTACACAGCTCACAATTACCTACCACATGTTGTTAAATAGTAAACTACTTTAACATCCTAACACAATAAATATTTTAGAAACTGATGACTCTAAATCTACAACATACAATGCACCTTTGTGCTTGTGACAGACTGAAATTAGTATCTCTTTATATATTTTACCATTTTATTATATATAACAACATTTCTAGGACATGTATGTACCATCCACATGATGTCAGATCCTGACCTGCCATCGAGGTTCATCCAAATCAAACAATAAAGCACAATAATGTTTTAGTTATGGATCGGTAGCATCCCCTTTACAGGAGTGTGCGCATTGATCACACTACTCTACGACTCTCACTCACCAGACATCACATTTTCCTTCTCATTCAATCCATTAATACACTAACAGAATAGGTCTAGAAGTCAGCTAACCTTAACACCACCACACTCACGTCAACATGCCATACCTTTGCTCCCTTATACTCAACCACGTAACACATGGAGTTGTTTCAGAGATAGCATTCCAGTCTCCGATAACGTCCTTTCACTCTGGCACCTCTCTCCATTGGCTTACCTCTGCATTCACTTTACCGATTATTCATCCTGCTAAATGTCACTTTAGAATTGCGACATTTCATCTAAGAACAAAAAATACACAAATTACTCATCCTGCAAAATAACTGTATACATTCTTGGTACCGTTTTGATTAGTTACTCTGGTATCGGGCTTCAACAACAACAACAAAAGTTATTTTTTTTAATATTGCAAATGTTATGGTAAGAATTAGATTTACACTTATATTACATCTTACGTCAGTATTCCACATCGTTCACCATCTGGATCTCATACTCCCTTTATGTCCCTTCACGTTGTGCAGCTGTCCTCATCTCTTCATTCGTATTTCGGCTCTCCGTCCGTCCATTACTCCATCATTTCCAGGTCTTCCTTCGCCATTCGCATCAATCCCGATTGCAGCATACACAGGCCTCTCTGTAACATACATCTAAGACATCTCCACAGTATTCAATTCTATTCTCCTTTATTTACCACTGTTTCATCACGTCGAATCTCTCTTTATTAATCACATTGCTTCACGTCGCTTCTCTCCTTAAATATCACCTTTATCCACTACTATTTGTCACGTCGCTTCTCTCTCTATCTACCATCTTTATCCACTCATTAATCATCACGTCGTTTCTGCTTGATCCTTATTCATATGACAAAAAATACGTACATACACCACTCTGTCGACTCCTGTTCATGACTCATTCGACCAGTCTATTCCGTCATACGTCCTGGCATCCCGCCTGAAAATTCTTATGTTCGATTTGACCCTGCACAACGTTACACACCACAAATAAATACACTGACTATCTACCATAACTTGCCTACTTTCGATCTATCCTTAACTTTTCCATAATTTGATGATAGAAATGTGATGAAGCCCATGCTACTGTTTTCCCTTGATCGTTTCAATCAGTACAGCATTTTCATGGACAATCTGCCTCACTCTGAATGGTTCACTGTACACAGTAAAGAATTTGCTAATTAGGAGTCTGTGCTTACATGAAAATTAAATGTGTGCAGAGAATTAATATACAAGCTGGTAGAAAGGTACAGCACAAGTGTTAGAAACTTTGGTGCTAGTGGCCTCTTTCCCTAACACCAGATTCCGAACAACCATACACAGCACTTCATTATAACTGTCACCACGACAATGACATACTATAGATCAGATGGCATCTAATTTAAAAACTTCGATCACATTACTGATGTTACCTGTAACAGCAATATAAATGTACCCCATGCCATACAGATCACAATTTTGACGTTTTACATTATGTGTTAAGTACCTGCAATAGTCAAATTGCACTAATTAAACTGAACTTATTGGAATTATTACATAACATTTCTAGCAACTGGTTTGTTTTGAGGAAACAGTCCTTTTACTTTAGTGTTCGAAATAAAAATTTGCAAATTTTGCTCTGAGAGACCACCCTAACAGATGCCATTACTGGTGTTTTATTCTCTGATCAGAAGTATGGTATTTGCACTCCTACATATCAGTAGAGTATGTCTGCTACATAGACAATTTTCAGTGCCAGTGGCAAGTGTTTTAAGGCAACATGCTAAGGGCTGATATGTTGATATGTTGGATCCATCAATCTATTACGATAAGAAAGAAATGAAAGGATTCCATGCTCTCCTGTCATTCTGATAGTTTCTGCCGTTCCTATCCTGGACTCTGTCTGACCTGTGAGTCGTTTCTCCGTTCACAATGTCGCTCTCATTACCCAGTTCCTGTAAAAAGTGCTGAAATGACGCGGAATCGTCTAAGCCTCTGCCTGCTATCACTATATCTCTGCGCAATCTCACTGGCAACTTAGTTATACAAATGCTAATGAGCTCTCCAGTTTCGTATGGCACATCCAAATACCTATTTCGTCTCAGCATTTCCTGATAGCACACCACTGGATCTCTTATACCACCTTCGTCACAATTTGGCATCATCAGTATGCTTTGCTTAACCTGGTCCTGCCAACTTTTCGACCAGAATTCATTTAAAAACTTCTCACAAAATATCTTGTAGCTACTACAGCCTTCAATAACTTCCTGCATTTTCACTCTAGCCTCGTCCCTCAAATGGTTACACACAAACTTCATTTTGAGGAGCTGTCCCCACGATGAAGGTAATTAATCTTGAAATTGAGACAGCCACAGGCATGGATGATGATGATGTTTGGTTTGTGGGGCGCTCAACTGCGTGGTTATCAGCGCCCGTACAATTATCCAATCTTTGCTCAGTCCAATTTCGCCACTTTCCTGGATGATGATGAAATGATGAGGACAACACAAACACCCAGTCATCTCGAGGCAGGTGAAAATCCCTGACCCCGCCGGGAATCGAACCCGGGACCCCGTGCTCGGGAAGCGAGAACGCTACCGCGAGACCACGAGCGGCGGACCCACAGGCATGGACGATGGTAGTTATCAGGATCCGGAAAACAAGTGTACGTTTGTACCGACACGAAGTGCCTCCTACATTCTTCTTCCGCATTTATGTTTTCCGACCTTGGACAATACTCTGTTGGGTTTGACACCTGTTTTATCCGACACAACCGTTTTTCTAACTCTCTGAGTTCATCTTCCTCTTTCTGCCTATTTTCGTTTTTTGACTTTATCTCACTCTCCCTCTGCAATCTACCTGGTGGTGTTTCACCTTCGCTACTGCACGCTAAGTGCAACTGTGCTAGTTCTTCCCTATGTTTCCTATTTGTTTCTCATTGTGCCTCTTTAAACTGTAATAGTGATTGTATCTCCTCCTGGTCGGCATAAACCTCTCGCTGCATACTGTCAGAGCCTGTTTCGCCTCTTATACTGATCTTTTCTTCATCTGCGCTAATCGTATTCATTCTGACCACTACTTCCGCAACTTCATCCCTGTGTTTATTTAGCGCCACTTCCTGCCGGGTGACTAGAGCTTCCACGCTGTCTAATGCCTCTTGTTTATCTTCAAGTAAGTCCTCCACTATCTCTTTGAATCGCTCATCCGACAACACGTCCCTACGTTCTGTAATATCACTCTCTATTGCACTTATTCGTACCTCCAAATTATGGCTTTTTCTTTCACGGCATCACATACTTGCTTCAACGCAGCCAGATTCTTCTCCCCCTCATCGAACCGATTATTAACTGCGGACAGACGCTCATCGATAACTGTGTGTAGCTTCCTCATTGCCTCTTTATTTACCTTATCCATTGCCTCCAATCTTTCCTTAGTCTCCCTATCTCTCTCCTTATTATCTCTATCCATCGCTTCCAATCTTTCCTTATTATCTCTATCCATCCTCTGTAAAAACTGCAGTAGCACATTGTCATTTGCTACTTTAGGTGCGCTCACCTCGTTCGCCTGAGAAACCATAGCTTCGCTAAGGGTAGCTACACTTTCACTGCATACCTGACCTAGTCCCGGCTCGCCCGCGTCGTCGGGAAAAGCCCCCAATTGTGGACAAAGCCCGCCGCTTAAAGGATCACCTAGCCGCGGTCTGCTGACCAATCCATCCCCTTCCAAGTGTTTGCTGTTCTCGCTCATTAACCCAAGGTCGACACCAACTTCCTGCTGCACTGCTACGTTCACCCCAGAATCACTATTCTCCATGGTGACTACACTTTTCGACTGCGACCTAGTTACTACAGACATTACGCAAAAAAAATTATGCAACGATCTTCCAGCCTTGAACGATATAGCAATTAATTACATAAAAAAATAAAAGATCCTCGCCAATCCAGAAACAAATTGCAAACAAAAAAATTTTACTTCTTAGCGCTATCACAATATATTCCATTTAAAAAAATCTTAACAGCAACCCCTAACAGCAAAATCCTGGCAGGGTCGAAATTATGAGAGGCACCCACATGCCTTGCTCATACTGTGGCATCAAGCACTGCACACAAGCAAGATGAGTGGTCTGCCATGTGAGTGGATTCATTTTTTATTTATCAAGTAACATGAACTCTAGTACTCACAATTAAGTTAAAAGTTATCCTCCTGCTTGGATATTACGCAACGGAAACGCACATCTGACTATTAGTAATTTACACAACACTGACTGTTCACTATGCACTGGCAACACCACATTTTCTTTCTTATTTAACGGCTTTTATCAACACGTGGCCAACGCACTGAATATGAATGGCGCACACATTATAAATTCTGGATATCATGACAACATACAATTCGAATGAAAAGGCCGCCAATCTTTTTCTTTCCACTATCTTATTTATTCCAATAAATTCTATAACCTAAACACACAAATTCTATAACCTACAACAATAACACATGAGAAATTCCGCCCAGTGGGCATGGCTTTACATTGGTGATTCTCTATCTTATGGTCTCATAATTATTTAATGCTACAGTGCACTTTCTGGATAGGATGGTGGATCTTTTTCTATATCTCACACTTCGACTCTCACAACCATCATCACGAAACTTTCCTCCAGACCGAGCGGTACAAAAGGAACATGCATAACCCACTACCTCTGAAACTACCTTGCTACTATCCCATGGAAACAACACATACTTAAATTACATGACATACACCACACTGCAACATGGAATACGACATAAGGAATAGTCACAACATTATAATCACATCACTTTCAGCTTTCCCACTTCAATTAGTATTCATTCCAGTTCCACACGACACCGCCCCACTTCGTTACTTATCTTTCCTACTACGAACTCTGGACGTTATATGCACGTCTTACTGAGCAGTGCAAGCCAAGTGGCGTTGCTGGATAGACGGCTGACTCACCTTGCTTCTCTCTCAGAGTATTATAGCTTGAATCAAGCGTCACACGGAAACACAACACGCAAAGTAATATTAAGAACATATTCATCACACACGCAAGTCCTCAACTGACACCATGGACAAGTACTTCACTTTATCCTCTGTCTCATACACAGATTGAGACTCACACAGTACTCACCACATGGAAGTACTCGTCTCTAATTTCAAGTCCTACACACGCCATTTCATAAATATTTCCAACTTATAGTACACACGCTTGTAATTCAGCTTAACTTAAGCACTCGGAAGTATTTCAACTTATTGCTACACGTGGTTTCATTGTGACCATTGATCACTTCCGAAGATTACTACGATACCATTAATATTACCTGCCTGACATTTAATTCTACCCACAAAGGTTCCTGAAATACAGAAATTATTATTCTAAACTACTCTTATGTATTTCACATGCATACCATGTCTCAAATCTTTTGTCCTTACGGAGCACGCCTAAGACAGGTCTTACCAACACTAGATCCAGCGGCAGAGTGCTGAAACATGGCCGTTCTTCAGGTTCTCTCGCACCTCTGCCGAAGTGGGGGAGCACCTTGCTACCTTATTGGTCAGCCACATTTCAGGCGCTCAAAGCTCCGGTAAGTTTCATCTCTTTGGTTCCACCAAAGGTGACCAAAAGAACGTCTCAAAGATGATCATATATCCACATTCACTATCTGCAGTTAGCAGACGACCATACATTCATTCATTTCACAGATCTCACCAAACTGGATGTAGGGATTTATTTTGTGGGAGTGCACCTGTGATCAATTAAATAAATAAATTGTCATTCTTTCCCACACTGGTATCCGGCTTCGCTGTATTAATTGAAATTGAGTTATTATTAGAAAAAATATGTTGTACTGACAAGAATAATGAAGTATATTGTACCTATTTTCAATGTCGGGCCATACTGTACCCTTTAAACTTATACTTTACGCGATCAGGCCCAGAGGACTGCACTCTGCTACAAAGTCCCTCGTCCACTGGGTTGTGTTTTGTGCCTCCTGCAGCCAGTCATTCTCTATTCCAATCTGCAGCAAGTCCTCATGGATTCTATCCCTCCATCACTACTTTGGTCTTTCTAGTAGGCGTCTTCCATAGGGAGTATAATCCATAGCTTTCAAAGGCCATCGCCATTTATCCATTCGACTGACATGTCCTACCCATACACGGCGCTTTGTTCTCATGAGTCCTACAGTGTTTGGTCTAGTGTACATTTCGTCTAGCTCACAATTATGTCTGATCCTCCATTCTCCAGTGATCTCATCTTGTACCGGACCAAAGATCTTCCTTAAGACTTTCCGCTCAAAAACAAGAACATGCATAACCCACTCCATCACTACTTTGGTCTTTCTAGTAGGCGTCTTCCATAGGGAGTATAATCCATAGCTTTCAAAGGCCATCGCCATTTATCCATTCGACTGACATGTCCTACCCATACACGGCGCTTTGTTCTCATGAGTCCTACAGTGTTTGGTCTAGTGTACATTTCGTCTAGCTCACAATTATGTCTGATCCTCCATTCTCCAGTGATCTCATCTTGTACCGGACCAAAGATCTTCCTTAAGACTTTCCGCTCAAAAACAAGAAGATTGTTCAAGTCTTTTTTCTGGACACTCCAAGTTTCACAACTATTCAGTACTACGGGTTGAATCATTGTTTTATACAGCCTGAGTTTGAAATTCCTCGAGAGACCATGTGATGCAAGAAGTTGACTGAGACCAAAGTATGATCAGTTGGCGTCCTGTAACCTCGCTTCGATTTATGCTTCACATGCTGCGTCTTCTGTAAAGATTACTCCCAGATATTTAAATTCACGAACCCTTGTGTAGAATCGGTTTCTGGCTATCAAAGGCTGGAGTGGGTCTCTTGAATAAGCATTGGTCCAACTAGCTCTGCAGATGATGAAGAAATTGATGAAATGTATGATGAGATAAATGAAATTATTCAGGTAGTGAAGGGAGACGAAAATTTAGTAGTCATGGGTGACTGGAATTCGAGAGTAGGAAAAGGGAGAGAGGGAAACATAGTGGGTGAATATGGATTGGGGGAGAGAAATGAAAGAGGAAGCCGCCTGCTAGAATTTTGCACAGAGCATAACATTATCATAGCTAACACTTGGTTCAAGAATCATAAAGGAAGGTTGTATACAAGGAAGAATCCTAGAGACACTAGAAGGTATCAGATAGATTATATAATGGTAAGACAGAGATTTAGGAACCAGGTTTTAAATTTTAAGACATTTCCAGGGGCAGATGTGGACTCTGACCACAATCTATTGGTTATGAACTGTAGATTAAAACTGAAGAAACTGCAAAAAGGTGGGAATTTAAGGAGATGGGACCTGGATAAACTGAAAGAACCAGAGGTTGTACAGAGTTTCAGGGAGAACATAACAATTGACAGGAATGGGGGATAGAAATACAGTAGAAGAAGAATGGGTAGCTCTGAGGGATGAAGTAGTGAAGGCAGCAGAGGATCAAGTAGGTAAAAAGACGAGGGCTAGTAGAAATCCTTGGGTAACAGAAGAAATATTGAATTTAATTGATGAAAGGAGAAAATATAAAAACGCAGTAAATGAAGCAGGCAAAAGGGAATACAAACGTCTCAAAAATGAGATCGACAGGATGTGCAAAATGGCTAAGCGGGGCTTGCTAGAGGACAAATCTAACGATGTAGAGACTTATCTCACTAGGGGTAAGATAGATACTGCCTACAGGAAAATTAAAGAGACCTTTGGAGAAAAGAGAGCCACTTGTATGAATATCAAGAGCTCAGATGGAAACCCAGTTCTAAGCAAAGATGGGAAAGCAGAAAGGCGGAAGGAGTATATAGAGGGCCTATACAAGGGCGATGTACTTGAGGGCAATATTATGGAAGTGGAAGAGAATGTAGATGAAGATGAAATGGGAGATACGATACTGCGTGAAGAGTTTGACAGAGCACTGAAAGACCTGAGTCGAAACAAGGCCCCGGGAGTAGACAACATTCCATTGGAACTACTGACGGCCTTGGGAGAGCCAGTCCTGACAAAACTCTACCATCTGGTGAGCAAAATGTATGAGACAGGCGAAATTCCCTCAGACTTCAAGAAGAATATAATAATTCCAATCCCAAAGAAAGCAGGTGTTGACAGATGTGAAAATCACCGAACTATCAGTTTAATCAGTCACAGCTGCAAAATACTAACGCTAATTCTTTACAGAGGAATGGAAAAACTGGTAGAAGCCGACCTCGGCGAAGATCAGTTTGGATTCCGCAGATATGTTGGAACACGTGAGGCAATATTGACCCTACGACTTATCTTAGGAAATAGATGAAGGAAAGACAAACCTACATTTCTAGCATTTGTAGACTTAGAGAAAGCTTTTCACAAAGTTGACTGGAATACTCTCTTTCAAATTCTAAAGGTGGCAGGGGTAAAATACAGGGAGCGAAAGGCTATTTACAATTTGTGCAGAAACCAGATGGCAGTTATAAGAGTCGAGTGGCATGAAAGGGAAGCAGCGGTAGTGAAGGGAGTGAGACAGGGTTGTAGCCTGTCCCCGATGTTATTCAATCTGTATATTGAGCAAGCAGTAAAGGAAACAAAAGAAAAATTCGGAGTAGGTATTAAAGTCCATGGAGAAGAAATGAAAACGTTGAGGTTCGCCGATGACATTGTAATTCTGTCAGAGGTAGCAAAGGACTTGGAAGAGCAGTTGAACGGAATGGACAGTGTTTTGAAAGGAGGATATAAGATGAACATCAACAAAAGCAAAACGAGGATAATGGAATGTAGTCGAATTAAGTCGGGTGATGCTGAGCGAATTGGATTAGGAAATGAGGCACGTAAAGTAGTAAAGGATTTTTGCTATTTGGGGAACAAAATAATTGATGATGGTCGAAGTAGAGAGGATATAAAATGTAGACTGGCAATGGCAAGGAAAGCGTTGCTGAAGAAGAAAAATTTTTTAACATCGAGTATAGATTTAAGTGTCAGGAAGTCGTTTCTGAAAGTACTTGCATGGAGTGTAGCCATGTATGGAAGTGAATCGTGGACGATATAGAAGGGAATAGAAGCTTTCGAATTGTGGTGCTACAGAAGAATGCTGAAGATTAGATGGGTAGATCACATAACTAATGAGGAGGTATTGAAGAGAATTGTGGAGAAGAGGAGTTTGTGGCACAACTTGACAAGAAGAAGGTACCGGTTGGTAGGACATGGTCTGAGGCATCACGGGATCACAAATTTACCATTGGAGGGCAGCGTAGAGGGTAAAAATCGTAGAGGGAGACCAAGAGATGAATACACTAAGCAGATTCAGACGGATGTAGGTTGCAGTAAGTACTGGGAGATGAAGAAGCTTGCACAGGATAGAGTAGCATGGAGAGCTGCATCAAACCAGTCTCAGGACTGAAGACAACAACAACAACAAATAGATCCAATCAGTGACACCAAATCTCTCTTGGTCGTTTTCACAGTATGCGTGTCAATTTATGGCAAAAAGAGTCTACTTATAGGGACCACATTATCTCATTTACAGACAAATCTAATCTTTCCAGACCGACCATTTCCAGTTTCTGAAAGAAGGCTGTTAATCTTCCCAGGCAGATGTGCCTGTGAAGTACATTTTTCTGCCACCATATAGAAGGACCTAGCGACTTCCTGGTGTCAGAGGGGTTAGATTCTTGTCTACATTAAACATGTGCACCACCCCTCTGTCAGTATTGCCCCAGGTTCTCACATGACAATGCACAGAGTTGTATTACCTTCCCACTATTTGCTCAAAGGCTCTGTTCATAGTCGTATCCCTTAAATGGCATGTCCCACCCACTGCCGCCAACTGGCCGCCTTCATGACAGGGTGCCACCTCTCCCAGGTAAAATATTTGGCAAACCAGTAACCTTCAGACCATCCTATGTGGAAGGAGGCGAGGTCTTTCGTCAGAAGTCTCTCTGCAGGTACGACCAGGTACGATCAACTGAGCGCGGGGCATCCCAGGATCACTCACACAGCCTGGCACTCAGCGCTTATGAAAACCAGTTCATCTCTCCTTGTTATCCACCACCTCCACTCAAAGCAATGTCACAAAGGGGATAAATTACGTAAATTCCCATTCACCGACAATTCAGCTATTCAGTCCTGGGTCTCCAGTTTGTCCGCTCAGTGGTTTGGTGCTGTGACTCACGTTACATCTCTTCATGTGAGCGTCAGAGGAACTTATCTCCAAAAAAGGGATTTTAAGTTTTTTTAACGCATGTCCTTACGGTAATCAGCTCCTTGTTGTGTCAAAACGGCGTATCTCTATCTCCTGTCTTTTCGAGAATAAGGTGCTGCGTATCTCCAAGTTCTGAGGTTATTTTAGAGACACTTGCATTGGCACTTATGTTCTTCAGTCTTGAGTAAGTGCATCTCAATTTTCAGATCAGCAAATGGGCATTTATGTACTTCAGACTGCTTACTTCATCAAGTAAAATTAGAAATAAGTTTTAACCCAGCAGGCGCCATTACCTGTTTTTGCTGCATTTGTGCGCTATTTTCCTGTGTGCTGAAAGAGAAGCAAATGTTATCTAGCAACTAACAACAAAGTTTGTGATACCAAGTGGAAACGTCGCACAATGTCTCATAGCTGAATCGTTTGCCTAGCCGTCAATTCTCGAAACACTTTACATACGAGGTTTCAAGATATTGCATGTCCCTTGCAATAATCAGTAAGTGGAGATACGTTAGACTAAACGATGAGTACCCTTTGTAACCATTGTAATCGCAGTCACATTACTTTCACTGTCAAGTCACAGTTTGTTAATTTCGCGAAGTATTCACTGTGGAGAGGTTAATGTTAGTATGCGCTCTCTGTTAGATAAAAAATGTCTTCACAAGGAAGGAGAATGGTTGAGCTACTGATGCAAAATTACCACAGTGAAAGGAATTCAACATCCGATGAAGATAAAACTAATTACTAGTGATTTTATTTACGTGACAGTCATCCGAAGAGATGTATATCGTTAGTTTGAGTGACTTGGCTCCTATTCATTCTTTATACACTGAAGAGCCAAAGATACTGGTACGCCTGCCTAGTATCGTGTAGGGCCTCCGCGAACACGCTGAAGTGCCGAAAAACGATGTGTCATGGACTCGACAAATATCTGAAGTAGTGCTGGAGGGAACTGACGCCATGAATCCTGATCGGCTGCCCATA
Organism: Schistocerca cancellata; assembly: GCF_023864275.1. Classification (NCBI taxonomy): domain Eukaryota; kingdom Metazoa; phylum Arthropoda; class Insecta; order Orthoptera; family Acrididae; genus Schistocerca; species Schistocerca cancellata. The sequence continues at coordinate 1,006,542,609 of NC_064626.1, forward strand.
AATCCGTAAGAGTACGAGGGGATGGAGATCTCTTCCGAGCAGCACATAGCAAGGCATCCCAGATATGCTCAATAGTGTTCACATCCGGGGAGTTTAGTGGCCAGCGGATGTGTTAAATTCAGAAGAGAGTTCCTGGAGCCACTCTGTAGCAATTCTGGACGTGTGGGGTGTCGTATTGTCCTACTGGAACTGCCGAAGTCCGTCGGAATGCACAAAGTACATGAATGGATGCAGATGATCAGACAGAATGCTTACGTACGTGTCACAGGCGTATCTAGACGTATCAGAGGTCCCATATCACTCCTACTGCGCACGCCCACACCATTGCACAGCCTCCACAAGTTTAAACAGTCCACTACTAACATGCAGGCCCATGGATTCATGAGGTTGTCACCATACCCGTACACGTCCATCCAGTCGATACAGTTTGAAACGCGACTCGTCCTACCAGGCAACAAGTTTCCAGTCAACAACAGTCCAATTTCGGTGTTGACGGGGTCAGGCGAGCTTTGTAACGTGCAGTTATCAAGGGTACACGAATGGGCCTTCGGCTCCGAAAGCCCATATCGATGATGTTTCGTTGAATTGTGCGTACGCTAACAGTTGTTGATGTCCCGGCATTGAAATCTGCGGCAATCTGCGAAAGTGTTACATTTATGTCACGTTGAATGATTCTCTTCAGTCGTCGTTAGTCCTGTTCTTGTAGGATCTTTTTCTGGCCGTAGCGATGTCTGAGATTTGATGTTTGACCGGATTCCTGATATTCACGGTACATTCGTGAAATGGTCTTACGTGAAAATCTCCGCTTCATCATTATATCGACGAAGCTGTGTCCGATCGCTCGGCGCCGACTATAACACCACTTTCAAACTCACTTAAATCTTGATAAACCGCCATTGTAGCAGCAGTAACCGATCCAACAACTGCCCCAGGCACTTGTTGTCTTATAGAGGCGTTGCCGACCGCAGTGCCGTATTCTGCCTGTTTACAAATCTTTGTATTCAAATACGCATGCCTATACGAATTTCTTTGGCACTTCAGGGTATGTTTTAGAAATTACAGAAACAGAAGGAAAGAGGGGTGAAATATCGTCTGTAATACAAAACAGTTTCGATATGGAACGACTGTCAGAGTTAAGTAATGAAGTATTTAACGAATCCAAAGTGCTTAGTTTGGATTCATCAGATAATTACATACCTGAAATCAACACGGATTATTCATCATCATCATCATCATCATCATCATCGTCATCATCATCTCCAAAGCCAAAGAAACGGAGAGCTGCAGTTCAACTGAAAACGCAACAATCATTAGAAAATCTAAGTAAGTAAAATAATTATCCGTTTTCAATGTGGGTCTTTTATAACATTTCAAATTCTAATTTCTCAGTCACTAGTTATTCGAATGTGTAGTTAAAGGAATGTATAGTGAGACTCTCGTCTTAATGTGAGTGTGTAATCACCTTTCCTTAGCGTTCCTGGATTAGATACTGATTTATTTCTTTTATTAATTGTTACTAAAAGAAGTACACAGCTGCATTTCAGTAGATCTAGTACCACATTATCCTGTCTCTGTGTGAACTGGTAGATTTTGTCGGAGTTATCGCACATCATAAGCGTGTGAGATTCATAGATGATTAATGTTATATATAATGCTACGTAACGCACTAAAGTCAATAATATAATTTTCCCCTTTCCAAGAAGTGTCACAAAGGGGATAATTTACGCAAATCCCCATTCACCGAGAAGTCAGATATTCATTCCTGATTCTTCAGTTTGTCTAGGCATTGGTTTTGTGACGTTAATGAAGGTGTTACAGGAAGGAGTGAATATAGTTACTTTTGATTCTAATTATACAGAAGCAGGGCACTCTGACAGAGGAAATGAAGTTCGAAAAGAAAATAAAGCGAGAAAAAGAAGTAAGAACACAGACAAGTGGAGAAGGGACATAAGAAAAATGAATAGGCAGTCAGGAAAAGCATGCACATCAACTACTAAGCAGTGCCAGCAGTGCCAGCAGATCATTTAAGTGCAAGAATAGTTCAAATGCCCGAGAGGGTGTGGCGGGAGCATCAGTGAGTCTGAAGCTAGAGGGGCGTTCCAGGGGTTCTGGATGAAGAAAGATATAGAAATGTAGTGACAGTATTTATCTCCGCTTATGTAGGAGATACCTAAAGCAAGACTTCATGGCCGACCGATCCCTGAATACTGTTGTACCTTCGTCTGAGTTGCCCACATTTGTGGTACGGATCCGTAGTTCGTGCACGCGCCACTGACTGCGCACGCTCGGCCGAGCACCGTACAACCTTAAGCGGGCGCTCCTGCCATTTATCGGCCTGTGCCGGAGACTTGGCTGCAGAATGGGTTGCAAAATTTTCACTTTGACAGTCCTGGTGACCATCGAACTCACGGCGACGTGCTGTTGCTTCTGCCGGAATTTCTACACGAGTGACCCGTCCGAACATTTGTCTCATCTCATCCGCGAGCTCTTTCTGGTGGGTACTGAGATGTGTTTGCTCGTCTTTTATTTCCAACATTTCTTCCTGTGTCTTTTCAACTACTCTATGTCCCTGTTTCTTAAGCGCAGAGAAAGCCTTCTTGGTTGTGCTCACTTGGGCCTTGGCAACGCTGCCTGATCTCGCGCAATTTGGGCTTTTTTCGCGCATCTCGTGCTATTAATATGGCTGTCCTAGCCTCATGCTTGGACGTTAACGCTACCTCTCGCGTCTCATCTGACGTTTTCCTAATGTCTTCAACCTCTGCTTTTACATCCTTAACTTCATTCCTGACCTGATTTACATTTTCGACAAGCTCATGAACCCTCCTTTGAATTTCCTTAATTTCTTTCATGACTTCGTCCTGTCTCATTTCCTCCTTGCCTTGTCGCTTCTGAATTACCCTAATTTCATTAACGAGGATCTCCTATCTTTAGTCTATTTCCTACCGTCTCTTTTCTTCCCTTTCCTTCCTCTGTTTTTCCTCCTCCTCGTCTCTTCTCTTCCCTTTCCTTTAGTCTCACTTGCACAAATTGAATGCAAGAGGCGCACTTCCAGTAACGTACCCTGGACTAGACGCACTTGTCAGCGATTTCGAACTGTTACTTTACCTGACTGTACCATTTTCCGTATTTACAGAGCCTGCATGATCTGCCGCCTCGGAATCGTTTTCTGTTTCATCCTGAGTGAACTGAACCCTCATCATCGGAGTATTCTGTATTTGATATTTGCACCCTGTTTGCCGACTGAGGAAAATGAACTTCTTCCACTATTCTATCTTGTTCTGCATAAGTGGTTAGCTCCAGACCCATTTTGAACGACATTAGTGTGCAGTCTTTCCCACTGTACAAACATGCTTTGCTTCTGTTAAACATTCAAATCGACTGCTACTTCCGCAAGTTTCCGCTTCTAAAGCATCATGCACCACTACTCTACTCTGATCTTCTTTTAAATAATGCACACATCTTTGCTTAAGTCCATGAAACAAAACATATTCTATAGTGTTGTAAATATCCCCATAATCAAATCTGTTCCGCAAATGCTTGCACAACGCTGTTAGCAACGACGCAACATCAGACAAAAAGTGACGCAGAAGTCACTGACAAGACACAATGGGAAAGAAAAGACAGAAACAATACATACACAGAAATAAAATGACTACAACATAATACAATATGGCTGAGATACAATGCATAGAGCCAAACCCGACTCTAAATATTCTCAGTGCACCATAACCTCGCTTTGAAAAAATAAAATATGTCTGTTCCACAAAATAACACAGTAACTAACTCACAAAAGTGCCATCATTCGAGATCCTGGTCAAAGGACGCCAACTGCAAGCCGTCGCTTGTTTTAATCATAAATATATGTCTCAGTGATGCTAAATGTTATTACTTTTTACATAAAGGAAAGTATGATGTTCTCAACAACCTTCAAATCTTGAGCTACACCCTTAATTTTTTGTTTATGAATTAATTTACTCGTGGCACTTTTGTTGCCTATGTCTGTGGTCACTTTCAGAGCTCAAATTAGTAATCAATTTAATAAATTTAATAAGACTAAATCTTAAATTGCTGGTATAGCGACATACCACCACAATAGAATAAAAACAGCGAATAGTTGAGGTAGTATGAATGTCAACAGTGGCGTAATTAGGTTTACAAAATAATGACAAGTTTCGTTAATCCTTTTGTGACTAAATCTAGCTGATAAATCTTACACAAAAATGACAAACACAACTAAGAAAAGGAATGTTGTTTGATTGACAAAGTATATATTGGGGTGAAAGCTACATAAATTCTCTCCTGAATGAATCATTATTACAAAGCAATCTGCCTTTGTTTACATGAATGCACTGTGAGGCCCAATTATATTCAAATGGAATCAACTACAACCAAGTATACCACAAACTATGGTTCACGGAGAACAGGGAGCTATGAACATTATTTAACAATGCTACGCCAGTGCAGCTGTATTTTACACGTTCACCTTGATTCAGACAGCGACAAGAAACAGCGCGCTTAAGGCGAGAAGCGTGTAACGTAGCAAATTATTACGAGCTGTCATCTTGCATTGAAAACGTAGCTTGCCATGGAGCAGACGCTGACTACTGGTCCAGGTGAACAGTGTACATGAATAATGCTGCGTGCAATAAGCTACACATCCTCCCTATGAATTTGAAGAAGTATTATTAAATATTATTTAATCTTTTTCATACTTAGTGTTCTAAATACTATCGATAATACAATCATACCACTAGATTTCAAATCAATAGCTTCAATATTTTTGGAGATACAAATTTTTACCTAAAACATATCATATCTGTGTTGGTATTGTGAAACAGAGTTAGGGACAGTAACGTATTCGTCTATGGTATCAATTTAAACCACAACAAAGAGGATAGGTTCACATATCTAATTTTCTGGAATTATCTTTAGCTTCATTATCACAGATTTCTGACGTAATTAAAAGTAATTTGAAAATTATTGTTCCATGGAGGCTTGGTTGTTGAGTGTTTTGGAGAGACTAAGAGAGTGTATGGAGGACATAGGTAATATGAGAATATCATATTTTATTGAAACTACGTAAATGTATGCGTGAGAAACCTGTTGTACAATAGGGAAATTTGTGATTTATGTCCGAGTGTGCTTGCTTTTGTAGAAGGCAGCCAGGAGATACTTGAGTATTAAATTTATTAGTAATTTGTTTTGTGGATAGGAGTCTTATTTCAGCTTTCATTAAATTTTATTTATTTTCGTAATTACGAAATTTCTAGTCTAGAAATACTTGTGATGGCCTGATTGGGTGACGTTCGAAATATCGCGAGTATAGAAGTGCTCGAGATGATGTGATTGGCTGCTTGACATACTAGCCAATAGGAATTCAGCATTTACCGCGCGTCTGAGTAGGGCTTTGCGCCTCATATCTATGAGTCGAGAGATTCGCTCGGGAGCCGTCTTCTGGAAAACATCTATGTTATTACTGATCGAATTTGTACCAAACTGAAGAAATGCACGCCTTTGATCGGTTCTCTTTTCATTGGCGAAAAGCGACAACAGTTTTGAGTATTTTGTGAAATTTTGAGCGAGCACTTACTTACAAGAAGCCTACTGAACGACTGAATGTGTTAATTATCAAGTTCAGATGTTCAAATGTGTGTGAATTCTTAAGGGACCAAACTGCTAAGGTCATCAGTCCCTAGACTTACACACGGCTCAAACTAACTTATACTAAGAACAACGCACACACACACACACACACACATACACACACACACACACACACACACACACACACACACACATACACACATACCCCAGGGAGGATTCAAACCTCCGGCGCAATCCGCGACGTGGCGCCTCAAACCGCGCGGCCACTCCACTAACTCGCAAATAGTTGTGGGTCAGTGACGGAAAAGGACGTTCAAAATATCGCTTCGGACTAAATATCGTCTGGCTGCTTTCGAGTGTGAACTTCTAACAGGAACAGTAGGTAATATAGCGTAACAGACGTCGGGATATTAAATACGGACTTGAAAGGCATATTCTGTGTTTTAAAGGCAATAAATCAACTTACAGGAAATTTTAGACTTTTTCAAACGAGTCATACAGGAATCCCGGAAGCCCGTTAGTTTAACTAGCTCTCAGCTGCTGCCCATGGACTGGAGTTACGTGGCCTTTGCCGGCCGTTGTAGTCGTGCGGTTAAAGGCGCTTCAGTCTGGAACAGCGCAGGTTCAAATCCTGTCTCATGCATGGATGTGTGTGATGTCCTTAGGTTAGTTAGGTTTAAGTAGTTCTAAGTTTAGGGGGCTGATGACCTCAGATGTTAAGTCCCGTAGTGCTCAGAGCCATTTGAAACATTTTATGTGGCCTTTGCGTGGTAGGCATAAAGTCGAATTTTCGTCAACGCTCCTTTTATCGGCTAAACCAGTATCTACCATCGAAGAGTGAAGGGGCAGACAACCTGCAACCTATCCAGGTGGGTGGACAGATTGTTTAATGGATAATGAGAGAGCAACCCGCACCGTCGGAAGCGGTGTGCTACAGCAACTGTAATGTTCTGAAGCGTTCACGAAAATGTGCAAACTACGCAGTGTGGTGTTCTGATTATCAAAAGAGGGAAGCTTCCCTAACAGAGCCCTGAAATCTCGGAAGATTTCACTGTGAGGTACACCCGTTCGCTGGTCTGGCCAAATAAATTTGACTCAAAGGCACGACGGTGCTTGCTGGAATCGTCGAACGTAAGACGGCCGACTCAGGACGAATAAGTTTGTCCTCATGATACGGGATACGTCCGAGATGATATGTGGTGCCACTATCTGTACAGTTGGAAACTGCCATTGGCTCTTAGTCCACCACAAGATACAGACCACAAGTCTCACCCACTAGAAAGAGACCTGAAGTTCTCCACCAGGGGAGAACCAAAAGACGAAGAAGGCAAAGAATCACAACCACTTTCCAAAAAGGCTCGGTACGGAAGCCGAATCAGCAAACACAACACCGCCCCCACATTGCATATACCAATCGAATTATCCTCTACGCATTGAATCTCCCCTTTTGGCTGTTCTGTTGGCCTGGCAGCCAATCCAGGCACAGCGCTAGAGTTTCCACACTGGGATAGCAAGCCTACAGTTTGCATATTCTGAGAGGATCCAGTCAGCGACGTAAAATCTGTCTTGTCTGAAAAAAGAAGATGTTAGAATAAGGAGCGCCGTTCTGACGGTAAGCATGCCCATTTTTTGGCAGAAAACATCTACCTAGTTGAGACCACACCTTTCCAGGCCAACGATATCCAGTTTCTGAAAGAAGGCTGTTAAGCTTCCCATAAAATGTACGTTTTTCCTGCTCTTTAAAAATACCTGGCGACTTCTTGGCATCGAAGGAGCGGGGGAGGAGTGGGGGGGGGGGGGGGGTGCGAGGTTTACAGTCTGCACTCCACTGCTCCACTGAACACGTGCACCAGCCAATGTGTCCGTATTGTCTCAGCTTCTAAAATCTACATCTACATCCATACTCCACAAGCCACCTGAAAGTGCGTGGCGGAGGGTACCTTGAGTACCTCTATCGGTTTTCCCTTCTATTCCAGTCTCGTATTGTTCATGGAAAGAAGGATTGTTGGTATGCCTCTGTGTGGGCTCTAATCTCTCTGATTTTATCCTCATGGTCTCTTCGCCAGATATACGTGTTGTGTCTAGACAAGACAGCCTAGACACAATGCGAGGAAGCCGAAAGGCACGCGCTTAAACTCACGCAGGCTGGCGTGAGGTCTGAAACAGGATACGTAATGAATGCTATAAAGAAAAGTACGTAGCTTCTGGAATACTTAACTTTAATCCACATTTGTAGAACATCGCTCTTGATGATACATTAATAGAATCTCAATATCACTTGAATACGGCGCCTTGCTAGGTCGTAGCAAATGTAGCTGAAGGCTATGCTAACTATCGTCTCGGCAAATGAGAGCGTAATTCTCAGTGAACCATGGCTAGCAACGTCGGCTGTACAACTGGGGCGAGTGCTAGTACGTCTCACTAGACCTGCCGTGTGGCGGCGCTCGGTCTGCCATCACTGACAGTGGTGACACGCGGGTCCGTCGTATACTAGCGGACCGCGGCCGATTTAAAAGCTACCACCTAGCAAGTGTGGTGTCTGGCGGTGACACCACAATACGTAGGAGGGAGCAACATACTGCTTGACTCCTCGGTGAAGGTATGTTCTCGAAACTTCTACAAAAGCCCGTACCGAGCTACTGAGCGTCTCTCCTGCAGAATCTTCCACTGGAGTTTATCTATTATCTCCGTAACGCTTTCGCGATGAATGACAATGCACAGCGTTTTTTGACATTCCACCCTTTGCACAAAGGGTCTGTTTACATCTGTCTTACTTAAATGGCTTCCTCCGCCCACTTTTCACCAACTGGCCGCCTTTGTGACAGACTGCCGCCTGGCCCAGGTAAAATGTTTTGCAAATCAGCACCCTTCCGATCCTAAGCGGAAGGAGTGGGTTCGGTCACTAGTCCCGCTGCAGGTAAGATCCACTGAGCGCTGCTTCCCAGAATCACTCACATTGCCAGGTCGCTGCACTCAGCATTAAAGCCCCCAATTCATCTCTCTCCCTGTTCCCCATCACCTCCAATACGGCCCCTCAGGTACAAGTTCTCTAAAGGTAATACATGCAGTTATAATAACATTCTGACCACAATTTCCTCACGTAAAACCTCATAATGTACCAAATGTAATATTGGTGTCACAGAGATCATGATCGAAAAGTTGAATGTGAATCTGACTGACAATGTTGTTAAAGTGAGGTAGTGGAAAGCCATTTCTCAGTCTCTTTAACAATCTTTTTCTTATTCTAAGCGTTCTGCCAATAAAACGCAGTCTTTGGTTCGCCTTCCGCTCAACAATTTGCTTGTGTTATTTCCAATTTATGTGTTACGTACTCGTAATTCCTAGGTATTTGTTTGAATTTGTGGCCTTTAGATTTCATTGATTTATTATGTAACTGAAGTTTAACATATTCCTTTTGGGCTCATGTGGATGACCTCACACTTTTCATTAGTTAGGATCAATTGCCAATTTTCGCACCATACAGATATCGTTTCTAAATCGTTTTGCATTTGGTTTTGATCATCTGATGACGTTAATAGATGATAAACGGCAGCATCATCTGCAAATAACCTAAGACGGCTGCTCAGAGTGTCTCCTAAATCGTTGATATAGATAAGGGACAACGTAGGGCCTAAAACACTACCTTGGGAAACTCCAGATATCACTTCAGTTTTAATCGATGACTTTCAGTCCGTTACTACAAACAGTGACGCGTCTGACGGAAAGTCACGAATCCAGTAGCATTATTGGGACATTATTCCGTATGCACGCAATTTGGTTTAAAGCCGCTTGTGAGGTACATTGTCAAAAGCGTTCTGGAAATCTAGAAATACGGAATCAATTTGAAATCCTTTGTCGATAGCACTCAACAATTCGTGTGAATAAAGAGGTAGTTGTGTTACGCAACACGATATTGTCTGAATCCATGCTGACAATGTGGCAATAGACCGTTCAAATGGTTCAAATGGCTCTGAGCACTATGGGACTCAACTGCTGTGGTCATAAGTCCCCTAGAACTTAGAACTACTTAAACCTAACTAACCTAAGGACAGCACACAACACCCAGCCATCACGAGGCAGAGAAAATCCCTGACCCCGCCGGGAATCGAACCCGGGAACCCGGGCGTTGGAAGCGAGAACGCTACCGCACGACCACGAGATGCGGGCAATAGACCGTTCGCTTCGAGATAATTCCTAATGTTCGAACACTAAGTATGGTCCAAAATCCAGATGCATATCGACGTAAATGAAATAGGCCTGCAATTTAGCTGATTACTCCTATAGCCTTTCTTGAATATTGTTGTGATCTGCTCAACTTTCCAATCTGTTGTACGGATCTTTCGTCGAGCAAAACTGGCATACAAGCCGCTGAAGTTACGCTATAACGAAAGATTTGATTCAGATTGGCAGTTACACGATATTATTTTATATTGCTCCGTTAACATTCACATTATCCTAAATACCCAGCCGAGGTAGCAGGTAAAGGAAAAATAAAGTGGCATCACATAAACACAAATGGAAAAGGACTCTGATCGCATTCTCTGGAATTAACTACCCATATGCTACTACAGTTAGTGTTTTGTTATCTCGTGTCTACTTCCGCACAGGGAGTCATCAAATTTAGCGACAACAAATTTAAGGCTCAAACACAAATTAAGCACAGTGTAACGACCCTATCATCCTTATTCCCGTTCCCAAGAAATAGCGTTCTATGTTCATACTGTGTTACGACTTTGGTCGAGCCTGCAAAGGAGTGTGACATTGTCACTAACTTGGCTGTCTTCCGTAACTTATAACTTCCAACTCGCAGCTAAACCAACAGTATAAACACTTTAAACACTACGTTTTCGTAACCTGTAAAATCTTCTTTCGCAACGCTCTTCCGACGCTAGGAGTTCAGCACGAAGAACGCTGACGCCTAGTAATGTTTGTTGCTCATGAATATATTTTAATAAGATGATGCCGCACAGCTACTAAACATACGACAAGGCATGGTTTACCGCCTAATAACTGCTGATAATATTTCTTTATTCATCAACTAGCTTTGATAATGTTGTAAAACCTTTTATGGACCTGATGAGGGAAACAGATTGCTCATTAAGAAATTTTGTCTGCAGCTCTTTGGGCTAAATCGTGACGTTCTCCAATTATTGTTTCCTTTACTTTAGTGTTGTCGAAGACGTGGAAGTATTTTCTTAAGTAATATCACTTTCTCATTGGCTCATAGCGTACGCTACACAGTTCCACTCATTCCCGCTGCGTTTTGCCGATCCTGTGCTTTGTGCGAATGTAGATCTGTGAAATCAAATATTAGTCCATTACAACTCTTAGACGTCACTTGTGTGCTAAGAAGGTCTAAGTGTGGGGCAACAGACACGTTGATGATGATGATGATGATGTTTGGTTTGTGGAAGTGCAAATGATTGGCACATTCCTGATGGCCTTGTATTTTAGAATTATTTTCAGATTGAGGATTTGTTCTGTGCATGAACGACCGGGGCGAAAGCCTGCCTGGTATTCATCAATTTTGTGTTTAACTTTTCTCGTGTTCTCTGGAGTAAACATGCTGAGAAAATTTTGTAGGTGCTTTGTAGCAGGAAGATTCCTCTGTAGTTGTTCACATTCGTTCCATCTTCTTTCTTCTGCAGTGGATGGATTAGTGCACATTTTCAGTCGTCAGGAAGTTTTTCTGTATTATTTTTGTATTATTGTTATTATATTTTTGTTATAATTATTGTCATTATTATTCATAACACATTTCACAATACATACATTATAGTTGCTACAAGAGGAAGCATGCATTTATTTAAAACGATACTTACTGTTAATGCTGCAAGTGCACCCATTTCCGCGAGTCTCTAGTATCGATGTTAGCTATATTGTGAAGTTTGCTTCTTTTCTCATTTCAAAGCTTTAATAAGTTTTTTCCACTTGTCGGATTTGACAGATGTTACAGATTCAGCACATTTCATACAGTAATTAAAATTTACAAATAGTTCGGCTTTCAGCATTTCCACTTTCGGTCAGTTTCTCTCATTGCTCCAGGTATTTAGAGGAACTGAAGTTGTTAACGTGATCCTAGTTGGTCAATGCGATTGTTAGAAAAAATACATTTCTGAGTTGTCCGGTTTTGGCTCCATCTACATTTGGCAACTCTACCGTTGACATTAGGCGCCGCATGAAAGACATGACGAGCAGTTTTTGGTTTGGCTGACTCCAGCTGCACACTGTAAGATTGAACATATTGACTTTACTTTGTATTTTTATTACGTATGAAGATATTTATGAAAGTAAGTAAAAAAGATTTAATGGTTTGCACGTTGGCAACTTTTCGCCGGTATAGTATACGATAACTGTAAACCCGACTAGTTCCACATTATAGCGACAGGTTAAGTAATGAGCCATGGAACCTGTAAATGATTAAACGAAAACCAATAAAGATGGCCAAGGACTGGTAAGAAGATTTCGGCCACCTCGTACCAGTCGATCAGCACACCTGACAATGATCATTCGATCTGTTCTGTACATACTGAGTACGTCTGCCAAAATGAAGCAAAAGTTGGCCCGAGAAACTGTTTTATTGTCTTTCACTAAAACCCTGTATGTGGTTCAAATGGCTCTGAGAACTACGGGACTTAACATCGGAGGTTATGAGTCCCCTAGAACTTAGAACTACTTAAACCTAACTAACCTAAGGACATCACACACATCCATGCCCGAGGCAGGATTCGTACCTGCGACCGTAGCGGTCTCGCGGTTCCAGACTGAAGCTCCTAGAACCGCTCGACCACTCCGGCCGGCACCCTGTATGTGGCTTAGCTTACTGAATGTTGATATAGTTTCAAGAAATTATCTCTACTATTTACTTTATTGGTGCTACAAATTTATGAAGTTACTACAGACACAGGAATACGTTCAATTCTCTTATTGAATTTTTAATGTTCCAGAAGTCGAGTCCCGATACCTGTCTTTCACGAATAGTAAGCTATGGGCTACACTCTTCGCACATATCTTGCACTTTCCTCAGCTCAGGTTTGTTTCGAGACTGTGGAGAAGGAAAGCTTCCACCCAATTTTCCCAGTAGTGCTCATCCCATAGTATCACAAATAGAGAAAGACTGAGGCGAAGCGTGCGACATTAAACTTTGCCTTCAGTGGGGGATTGTGCGCGTAGCTCAGAAGGTAAATCATTGTCCATAATACACAGATCTCGGTGTTCTGTCTGCTCTGAAGAACCACTTTAATTTTAAATCAGAATGTGTGTATATTTTCTCCCGTTGTTACGATCACAGATAAATTCCAAACAAAAATGGCATATTTTGAAAACGTTTTATGTATCTCAACACTTAGAAGAAGCAAAATGAAATTTATTGTAAGCAGATAGGCTTTTAAATCAGCCTTGTAAGTGACTTACGTGTAATAGACCAGATTTCAACATAAAAGCCGGCCGGTGTGGCCGTGCGGTTCTAGGCGCTTCAGTCTGGAACCGCGTAACCGTTACGATCGCAGGTTCGAATCCTGCCTCGGGCATGGATGTGTGTGATGTCCTTAGGTTAGTTAGGTTTAAGTAATTCTAAGTTCTAGGGGACTGATGACCACAGATATTAAGTCCCATAGTGCTCAGAGCCATTTGAACCAATCAACATAAACGTAATGAGATGTAAACTACATATTCACTCGAGCTACGTCTGTCGAAATCAGGAATTACATACTTTTACGATTACTGTCGAATGTAATTAGACATCCCAGTTTTTCGCTTACATAAACAGGAATTAATTTAATGTCAAATAACAGTGTACATTACCTTGTAAATGAAAGTCGTAATAGAAACTAAACATAGTTGAAAATAGTGGATTCTCCTGGAGTTGATAGGGGAATGGTTCTATCTATGAAAGAGATGAGCATTGAGAATTGCACACAATTAATAATGAAAGGTTATGTTTGCAAACTAATTTATTTGCTAGTTTCGATGGATCATCAGACATAAAAAAAGTACAAGAACAAGCCACATATAAGAGGGCAGTAGGCAAACTTGGGTGTGGCACATGGCACAACATTTTTTTTCTTTATTGAGTATTTTTTTTTCTTTATTGGGTCATCAATCTTCTGACTGGTTCGACGGGGTCCGCCCCGAATTCCTCCCCTGTGCCAACCTCTTCATCCCACGGTGAGGCTTGCAAATTACGTCCTCAGTTGTTTTCTGGATGTTGTCCAATCTCTGCTTTCATCTACAGTTTTTACCCTCTACAGGTTCCTCTAGTACCATGGAAGTCATTCTCTCCTGTCTTAACAGATGTCCTATCATCCTGTCCCTTCTCTTTATTAGTGTTTTCCGCAGATTCCTTTCCTCTCCGAATCTGCGCAGAGCCTCCTAATTCCTCAGCTTATCAGTCCACCTAATTTTGAACATTCGTCTGTAGTACCACATCCGAGATACTCTGATTCTGCTCTGTACCGATCTTCCCGCAATCCATGCTTCACTACCATGCAATGCCGTGCTCCAAACGTACATACTCATAAATTTCTTCCTCAAATTAAGGCCTATGTTTGATACTAGTAGACTTCTCTTTGCCAGGAACGCTCTTTTTGCCATTGCTAGTCTGCTTTTTATGTCTTCCTTGCGCCGCCAGTTACTGGTTACTTTGCTGCCTTGATAATGGAATTCCTTAACTTCATCTACTTCATGACCATCAGTCCTGATGATAAGTTTCTCGCTGTTCTTATTTCAGCTGTTCTTAGCTCGAGTCAGTATGTTGTTTACAGCTCATTACGTTTATGTTCAACTCTGTTCTGTTACACGTAAGTCACTTCTAAGGCTGATTTAAAAGCCCTCCTGCTTATAATAAATTTCATTTTGCTTCTTCTAAGTGTTGAGATACATAAAACGTTCCACATACTTCTCATTACTTTCGTCTTTCTTCGATTTACTCTCAGTCCATATCCTTAACTCATTAGATTGTTCATTCCATTCCGCCTATCATGTAATTCTTCATCACTTTCACTCAGTATAGCAATGTCATCAGCGAATCGTATCATTGATACCCTTTCAGCTTGAATTTTAATTCCGCTCCTGAACCTTTCTTTTAATTAAATCATTGCTTCCTCGATGTACAGATTGAGCAGTTGGATGAAAGACTACATTCATGATTTACACCGTTTTTAATCCGAACACTTCGTTCTTGGTCATCCATTCTTATTACTCCCTCTTGGATCTTGCACATTTTGTATATTACCTGTCTCTCACTATAGCTTTACCTTTCCTAAAGCCAAACCGATCATCACCTAACACATCTTCCGTTTTCTTACATCTTCCGTTTTCTTTCCGGTCCTTCTGTATATTATTCCTGTAAGCAACTTGAATGCATGGGCTGTTAAGGTGATTGTGCTCTAATTCTCGCACTGGTCGGCTCTTGCAGTCTTCGGAATTGTGTGCAAGATATTTTTCCGAAAGTCCTATGTTATGTTCCCAGACTTATACATTCTACACACCAACGTAAATAGTCGTTTTGTTACCACTTCCCCCAATGATCTTAGAAATGCTTATGAAATTATATCAATCCCTTTAGCCTTATTTGATTTTAAGTCCCCCAAAGCGCTCTCTGAAATTCTGTTTCTTATACTGGATCTCCTATCTCTTCTAAATTGACACCTGTTTCTTCTACTACCACATGAGACAAATCTTCCCCCTCATATAGGCCTTCAGTGTACTCTTTCCACCTATCCGCTCTCTCGTCTGCATTTAATAGTGGAATTCACGTTGCACTCTTAACGTTACCATCCTTGCTTTTAATTTCAACGAAGATTGTTTTGACTTTTCTGTATGATGAGTCAGCCCTCCCGACAAACATATCTTTTTCAATTTTTCACATTTTTCATGCGGCCAATTTGTCTTAGCTTCCCCGTCTTTTCTATTTATTTCATTCCTTAGCGACTGGTATTCAGGCATTCCTGAATTTCGCTGAACATTTTTGTACTCCCTTCTTTCATCGATCAACTGAAGTATTTCGTCTGTTGCCCATGATTTCTTCGCAGATGCCTTCTTTGTACCTATGTTTTCCTTTCCAGATTGTGATCGCCCTTTTTAGAGATGTCCATTGCTCTTCAACTGTAATGCCTACTGGGTTATTGTTAATTGCTGTATCTACAGTCTTAGAGAACTTCAAATGTATCTCGTCATTCCTTAGTACTTCCGCATGCCACTTCTTTGCGTATTGATACTTCCTGACTAATCTCTTAAACTTCAGTCTACTCTTCATGACTACTACATTGTGATATGAGTCTATATTTGCTTCTGGGTACGTGCTACAATGCAGTATCTGATTTCGGAATTTCTGTCTGACCATGATGTAATCTAAATGAAATCTTCCCCTATCACCCAATCTTTTCCTCCTCTTGTGATTCTTGAACAGAGTACTCGTCACTACTAACTGAACTTTATAACTCAATTATTCTTTATCCTCCCTCATTCCCTGTCCCAAGCCAAAATTCTCCTGTAACATTTCTTCTACTCCTTCCCCTACAACTGCATTCCAGTCCCCTAAGACTATTAGTTTTTCATCTCACTTTACATACTATATTAACCTTTCATTATCACCAAATACTTTCTTCAACTCTTCAGCTTGCGACGTTGCCGTTTGTACCTGAAATACCATCGTTGGTGTTGGTTTACTTGTAACGCCGGAAATGCATATCCTCCTATTTCCATCTATTGCACTGCAAATTTTTTTCCTTATTTTGTTAACTGAAGATATAACATTTCTGTGTCTTTGTATATTGTAATTGTTTTGCTATTTGTATATATATATGTGCATTTATGTCGATTTATAATTGGTTTGTTTTGTGAATATTATTTGTATTTATACGCTGGGTCTGGCCTAGGGAAAACTATGCTATCGAACGAATACATCGATAGGTCGCGTGGAGAACCAAAGTGTTTAGGATCTTTGGTAGTGTGAACTCTGTCGCGTGGAGCGCGGGCAGAGCGGGGAGTCTGACTGGAGTAGTGCAGTGGAGCAGGTGTGTTGTGTGACGCTTCCGCGAGTTGCCGCGCTTTCGGGGCTTAGCAGCATGTAATTGCGCTCGAATTGTATGATAGTTTCGGACACGGTGTCGCAGATGGGAAGCATTAGCTGGCACACATCAGAGCCCGTTTCGACTGGTGACAGTGTCGAGAAGAAGGCGCGCCAACATCCAGCTTCTGCAACAGCGACGGCCGACAATGAGTGATTGTCGTCACCTGCTCGACCGACGACTGCAAACCTTCAATCAACCAACAAGGAAGACGGGAAGCACGTCAAGTTTTAGATCTGTATGGCAGACCTCAGCTTTTAAAATTGTTGCATCACAAAAGTACAGCAACTTAGCATGAACCTTTGTTGTTCATTGTCCCAATTGCATTACCACGCAGGGTCCCTTCCTTTTCAAGAATGCACCCGAGTGTCGTTGAAATTCAAACGCCAGCATTATTCGATTTCACTGCTTTAATTTCAAAGTTCAGTTAAGGTATTCATAGCTGGCTACAATATTTAGATTATACAAGCACAAATTAAGAGTGCGACTTTTGTTACCGTATTTTAGCTTACCTGTGACTGCAGCTCAGCTTGGTACATACTAAATTTTACTACTGTTAATTGTTCAGAATCATTTAATTCAAGTCCAAAGATAGATCTCTTATTTCTAAATTGCGTAGATTCAAGTAGCTTTTGAAATTATTGTTGAGGTAGTCCAAGACTAACCGTATTTAACTGAATTTCGATGTACTTCAGAAAGAAAGCTCACTATTAACTTCAGTCACTAAATTAACTTTAGATTTTCCGGTTTTATTAATTCTTTTGCTAAATTAAGTCAGAGTGTAGCGAAATTTATTACTTCTGACATACTTTCAGTTTCCACACTACACGTGTCAACCTTCAGTTGCCACGCTTCTAGTGCTAATTATATGTGTAATAACCTTTCTTTTTCGGTTACTATAGTAATTGTCCTTAGGACTGGCGACCGTAATTTCCCCCAAATCTCAGATATCTAATTACCACTAGTTAATTGTTAACGTAATGGCCGTACATTTACTTTCTTTATTAACTTTACCCCTTTTCAAAGTTAATTTCCACCAGTTTCATTTGCATTTTTCCTTTCATTTAGATGTAACTCTTTCCTCCCTCTTTACCGACAAATTAACTTCGGTGACGATTGCTTTTCCCAAATTTCCATGAGGTACACGCGGTTTAATTTTTCACTGTCATTAAGGTCGATAAGTGAGGGGGAGGTTACACGTGGCGACCTGGTGACAGGACAATCTTCGGATCTGAGGTTGTTCTGGACACGAATTTTGCATTGTGCAAATCTCGTAACAAAGTACTGATTACGAAATGGTCGATACGTCAGCGAGAATATTAGTGTGAGGAATCCTAATACGATTTGAGATTTGGCATTTATATTGAAAATTATTAAAATGAGTGAAGGCAACAATTACAAAAATTTGGTAGACTTGGATACGGAACAATCGGTCGAACAGTGGGAAACGCGCACCGTGGTACCCATTGTTCAGGGGCAGGCGGCTAGCATGAAAGACGCGACCGTCGAAACGCAACAAAGAGCAGAAATGGAATTCCAAACTTTAGAAAATGTTTCGGAATCGGAAGTGAAAATCAAATCTGAATCCCTTGATGACGAATACGGGGGGACACTTAAAGAGGAAGCCGCTACGGGAGTAAAACCGGTAGTTTCCGGGAATTTAACTGATTTATTGAATGTTTGGATTAACGAAATTAAGAGTCAATCGGCAGAAATTAAAGCTCAGGTTGCCAAGCAAGAAGCTCAGGCTGCCAAGCAAGAAGCTCAGGCTGCCAAGCAAGAAGCTCAGTCTGAAAAAAATTGAACGGAAGCTAGACAATCAGAACAAAACTATTAATGTTGTTAACAACAATGTTGGAGTTGTTAACACAAAAGTTGATAAAATCAAAGAAGATATTGTTGTGATTAATACCGAAATCGGTCATATTGAGCAGTTAAACAGAGAACCGACTCGTGGCGATAACATATTAGACCTTCTGGTGACAAACAGACCCGAACTATTTGAAAAACTTAACGCAGAACAGGGAATCAGCGATCATAAAGCGGTTACGGCATCGATGATTTCAGCCGTAAATAGGAATATTAAAAAGAGTAGGAAGATTTTTCTGTTTAGAAAAAGTGACAAAAGCAGATTTCAGAGTACCTGTTGGCTCAACACAAAAGTTTTGTCTCAAGTACAGATAGTGTTGAGGATCAGTGGACAAAGTTCAAAACCGTCGTACATTATGCGTTAGATGAGTATGTGCCAAGGAAGATCGTAAGAGATGGAAAAGAGCCACCGTGGTACAACAACCGAGTTAGAAAACTGCTGCGGAAGCAAAGGGAACTTCACAGCAAACATAAACATAGCCAAAGCCTTGCAGACAAACAAAAATTACGCGAAGCGAAATGTAGTGTGAGGACCGCTATGCGAGAGGCGTTCAATGAATTCGAAAGTAAAGTTCTATGTACTGACTTGGCAGAAAATCCTAAGAAATTTTGGTCTTATGTCAAAGCGGTAGGTGGATCAAAACAAAATGACCAGACACACTGTGACCAAAATGGTACTGAAACAGAGGATGACAGACTAAAGGCCGAAATACTAAATGTCTTTTTCCAAAGTTGTTTCACAGAGGAACATTGCACTGTAGTTCCTTCTGTAGATTGTCGCACAGATGACAAAATGGTAGATATCGAAATAGACGACAGAGGGATAGAGAAACAATTAAAATCGCTCAAAAGAGGAAAGGCCTCTGGACCTGATGGGATACCAGTTCAATTTTACACAGAGTACGCGAAGGAACTTGCCTCCCTTCTTGCAGCGGTGTACCTTAGGTCTCTAGAAGAGCGTAGCGTTCCAAAGGATTGGAAAAGGGCACAGGTCATCCCCGTTTTCAAGAAGGGACGTCGAACAGATGTGCAGAACTATAGACCTATATCTCTAACGTCGATCAGTTGTAGAATTTTGGAACACGTATTGTGTTCGAGTATAATGACTTTTCAGGAGACTAGAAATCTACTCTGTAGGAATCAGCATGGGTATCGAAAAAGACGGTCATGTGAAACCTAGTTCGCGCTATTCGTCCACGAGACTCAGAGGGCCATAGACACGGGTTCACAGGTAGATGCCTTGTTTCTTGACTTCCGCAAGGCGTTCGATACAGTTCCCCACAGTCGTTTAATGAACAAAGTAAGAGCATTTGGACTATCAGACCAATTGCGTGATTGGATTGAGGAGTTCCTAGATAACAGGACGCAGTATGTCATTCTCAGTGGAGAGAAGTCTTCCGAAGTAAGAGTGATTTCAGGTGTGCCGCAGGGGAGTGTCATAGGATCGTTACTATTCACAATATACATAAATGACCTGGTGGATGACATCGGAAGTTCACTGAGGCTTTTTGCCGATGATGCTGTGGTGTATCGAGAGGTTGTAACAATTGAAAATTGTACTGAAATGCAGGAGGATCTGCAGCGAATTGACGCATGGTGCAGGGAATGGCAATTGAATCTCAATGTAGACAAGTGTAATGTGCTGCGAATACACAGAAAGATAGATCCTTTATCATTTAGCTACAAAATAGCAGGTCAGCAACTGGAAGCATTTAATACCATAAATTATCTGGGAGTACGTATTAGGAGTGATTTAAAATGGAATGATCATATAATGTTGATCGTCGGTAAAGCAGATGCCAGACTGAGATTCATTGGAAGAATCCTAAGGAAATGCAATCCGAAAACAAAGAAAGTAGGTTACAGTACGCTAGTTCGCCCACTGCTTGAATACTGCTCAGCAATGTGGGATCCATACCAGATAGGGTTGATAGAAGATATAGAGAAGATCCAACGGAGAGCAGCGCGCTTCGTTAGAGGATCATTTAGTAATCGCGAAAGCGTTACGGTGATGATAGATAAACTCCAGTGGAAGACTCTGCAGGAGAGACGCTCAGTAGCTCGGTACGGGCTTTTGTCAAAGTTTCGAGAACATACCTTCACCGAAGAGTCAAGCAGTATATTGCTCCCTCCAACGTATATCTCGCGAAGAGACCATGAGGATAAAATCAGAGAGATTAGAGCCCACACAGATGTATACCGACAATCCTTCTTTCCACGAACAATACGAGACTGGAATAGAAGGGAGAACCGATACAGGTACTCAAGGTACCCTCCTCCACACACCGTCAGGTGGCTTGCGGAGTATGGATGTAGATGTAGATGCAGATGTAGAAATGATAGGCGTTCAGGCGGAAATTGCGAGCATAAATACTCGTTTTTATTCCAATATTAGCAGAATCGAGACAAGCGTTGGAGAAGCAGTTGCTCCGATCATCGAGAATAAGGTGACGGAACAAATTCAATTAGTGAAAAAAGAGGATCAAAAGAAGGTGGAAAGTTTAAAGGCTTTAGTATCCGAAGTAGATACCAAAGTGAGGAAGCAGGCTAATACCTGAGAAAAAGAGGGAAGTGGAAACGCTTGCGACAACCACTTGCCAAGTAATTACGAGAGTTTCGGAATTAGAAAAGAAACTTGACGAAAAACAGAGCTATGTGCCAATCTGTGCACACAGTTCGGAATTGTTGACGAAAGTCGAGCGGTTGGACCCCTTGAAAAAAGGCGGTATACACCTGACGGATTTCATTAAAAATTGTGAAAGAGTTTTACCCAGATCATGGACTAATGAGAGGAAAATTAATGCGGTTATTGATGTGTTGGCTGGTGATGCCAAGCGTTGGGGCTTAAACCTCAACATTACGAACCTGACTTTTGACGAGTTTAAAAATTTGTTTCTTGCTGAATACTGGTCAGAGCAAAAACAGCAAAGTGTCTGGCGCGAATGTGTCGTATCGAGGCCTTTCGATGCGAATTCGAGCGGCTCGATGAAGGAGTTTTGTGAGGGCTGGATCCGCAAGTTGGAATATATGCGTGATCGCCGTACGGAATCCGAAATAGTCTGGGAACTCTACAAGAAGCTTCCAGATGATACAAAACGATACGTAGGAAGCAATTACAAGACAATCAATGATTTCCTGGAAAGAGTTGAGGACGAGGACAATTGGCGCAATAATCGCGACAGTGGTAGAGGCCGTGGTAACAACAACGGGTACCACAGCAACCACAACGACATTAACCATGGGAATAATGCATACCGCAACTTTGGCAGCAATAACAATAGTGGTTCGGACCGTAATAACAATCGGTACAATGCAAATAATAACAGGAATGACCGAAACCAGTATCATACTAGCGTGATACGGGCTTCGCAGAATAGTAATAACGCCAGAGGATGTGATCAGCCGCCTCCCCCCTGCGGGTTCGGGGGTTAGAATAGGCCCGCGGTATTCCTGCCTGTCGTAAGAGGCGACTAAAAGGAGTCTCACATGTTTCGGCCTTATGTGATGGTCCCCTCTCGGGTTTGCCCTCCATCTTTCTAAATTATTCCGAAGAGCGAGCCAATTGGGGAAGGGCGCCTTACATGGTGCACTGTATCCGTCGTGCAATTAGACCTTTAGCCGTCTTTCTCGTCGTTGCAATGGTGTCCCGCTCGTTTTCGATCTCTTGGGCGATTACCACACTGCACTCTGCAGTGTTTCTTTTAACTGCGACGACGACCTTGGCCATTTTTGCACCTAAGATCCAGCACGGTAGCCAGTCCGTTGTGGTGGGGCCGCCATGTACCCTCTTGGTTGTAGCCCCCTGACAACACAGGGATCGCTCTACTGATGCCTGCGCCGTTAACTCCCCACGTATGCCAAGGAGTAGATGCCCATCGCCCTGGGGCATCGGGACTCCCGGCAATGGCCATCCTGCCAGGTGGCCTTTGCTGTGGCTGGGTGGCGCCCGTGGGGAGGGCCCTTGGTCGGAGTAGGTGGCATGAGGGCGGATGACCCGCAATGAAGCGTGGTACATCATCTATCGCTGGTGGGCCTCCACCAGCAGTCTCTAAGCGATCGAGGTCTAACCTCAACGGGAAGAAATTGGATCAGAGATCGTTTCCCTCCCTAGCTACTCCATGGGAGGAACGTCTTGCTAAAGAAGGCAGTGGAGAATATTCACCCCGGTACCTCGTGTGCACGCGGGTTGATGGAGAATCATTCATGTCGACCAAGCCCCAGTTTTTTGTGGAGCATTTAGAGGACAAGTTCGGGGAGGTGGAGGGCTTGTCCAAGATGCGCTCTGGTTCTGTGCTCATCAAAACGGCATCCTCTGCCCAGTCACGGAGGTTGCTCAATTGTGACAAGTTGGGGGATATTTCCGTTAGCATCACGCCGCATAAGAGTCTGAACATGGTCCAGGGTATTATATTCCACCGGGATCTTCTTCTGCAGTCCGACGATGAATTACGCGCCAACCTCGAACGACGAGGTGTTCACTTCGTCCGGCGCGTCCATCGGGGTACGAGGGATAATCAGGTCGCCACCGGTGCCTTCATCTTGGCCTTTGAGGGTGATGTCTTACCCGAAAAGGTTAAGGTGATGGTTTACCGTTGTGATGTGCAACCATATATCCCTCCTCCGATTCGGTGTTTTAAATGCTGGAAGTTCGGGCACATGTCATCTCGCTGTACTTTCAGCATCGCGTGTCGGGATTGCGGACGTCCTTCGCATCCTGATACTCCATGTGCTCCGCCTCCCATCTGTGTTAACTGTGGAGAACACCATTCCCCCTGCTGTCGGATCTTCCAGAAGGAAAGGAAGATAATAGAATATAAGACCCTGGACCGCCTAACGTACACCGAGGCCAGGCGCAAATATGAGCGGCTCCATCCCGTGCCCATGACGTCTACCTATGCCACTGCTGCAACACGAGTTCGCTCTCAGCTCTGCCAGAATTCACCGGCCCCCTTGGTTGCGGGGGGCACTTCACTCCCTGTTGCTCCTGCTCCATCTCTTTCAGGAGCAACACCACCCCAACCACCGGGGACATCTGTTTCCCCTTCACAGCCGGAGAAGCGTGAGCCTTCTTCGGCTCCTCTCGCCCGGAAGGGGTCCCTTGGGGCCCTCCCATCCCAGGCTTTGCCCAGTGCCAAAGCGGACGCCCGCAAGTTTGTCAAACAACCACCAGTCGCTGGTCGTAGGGCGTCACGGTCGTCTTCAGTCCCTGAGACTGACCCAGTGAGGCCCTCCCAGCCAGACCCACCTAAGGCACAGCGCGCAAAGCAGTCGAAGAAAAAGGCTCCCAAGCATCCTGAAATTGCGGTGGCACCTGTCCCTCCGCAACCTTCTCCCTCTGCATCCGAAGATGAGGTGGAGATTCTGGCGTCCGCTGAGGACATGGATCTCGCCAGTCCCTCGGATGCAATGGATGGCTGTTGTCCAGGTGGTGACTCAGTAGCAGCAGGGGCCCCGGAGGCGTAATCTGCCTCCCCAGTCCCTTCACGCCTTTCCCATCCATGGCTAATACCATCCTCCAGTGGAACTGCAGCGGTTTCTCCCACCATCTAGCTGAGCTCCGCCAACTTATCAGCCGTCATCCTTTCCTTTGCATTGCTCTGCAGGAAACTTGGTTTCCAGCAATGCGAACCCCCGCCCTCCGTGGCTATCGGGGTTATTTTAAGAACCGGGCAGCTTATGAAAGGGTGTCTGGTGGCGTCTGCATATATGTCCTTAACTCTCTTCACAGCGAGTTTGTACCTCTACAAACAGCTTTAGAAGCTGTCGCTGTTCGGGTGTGGACGCCGCAGGCTATCACCGTCTGCAGTATTTACCTTCCACCTGATGGTGCTGTCGCACAGCATGTCCTGGCTGCTCTGATAGCCGAACTGCTGCTGGGCGATTTCAATGCCCACAACCCTCTATGGGGTGGGACTGTCTCCGATGTTCGCGGTCGGGCCGTGGAGCATGTGTTGGCTCAGCTCGACCTTAGCCTCTTGAACACCGGTGCTCCCACGCATTTCAGTGTGGCCCATGGCTCGTTCTCGGCCATCGATCTCTCTATTTGCAGCCCTGGCCTTGTCCCATCCCTCCACTGGAGAGTGCACCCTGACCTGTGTGGTAGTGACCATTTTCCCATCTATTTGTCACTGCCCCAGTGTCATTCTTCTGGGCGCTTGCCCCGCTGGGCTCTCCACAGGGCTGACTGGCCAGCTTTTACTTCCGCTGCAACCATTGAGTCTCCCCCACAGGGTGACATTGACGAGGTGGTTCGTGTTTTAACCACGTCCATCATTTCAGCGGCCGAGGCTTCCATCCCCCGTTCTTCTGGCCTCCCTCGGAGGAAGGCTGTCCCCTGGTGGTCGCCGGAGATTGCTGAGGCTATTCGCTACCGTAGGCGGGCTCTCCAGCGTCATAGGCGGCACCCGTCTCTGGAGACCCTCATCGCCTTTAAGAGGCTCCGTGCCTTCGCCCGTCGTCTTATTGCACGGCGTAAGCAGGAGTGCTGGGAGCGGTATGTTTCCTCCTTGGGCTCCCGTGTTTCCCCCTCGCTCGTGTGGTCCCGGATACGGCGGATTTATGGACACCAGACCCCTACGGGTGTCCCTGGGATCTCTTTGGACGGCGCTGTGTGCACGGACGCTGCCGCCATTGCTGAACACCTTGCTGCGCACTTCGCTACGAGCTCTGCGACTGCAACTTATCCCCCCGCCTTTCGCTCTCTCAAGGAGCGGGCCGAGCAGACGCCATTATCGTTCCACACGCGTCGTTCTGAAACTTACAATGCTCCTTTCAGCGAGAGGGAATTCCTCGCTGCCCTCGCCGATTGCCCTGATACAGCACCAGGACCGGACTGCATCCACGCACAGATGCTGAAGCATCTCTCCAGGGACTGCCAGAGACACATTCTCGCGATATTTAATCGCATTTGGAGCGAAGGCGTGTGCCCGTCGCAATGGCGAGAGGGTGTTATTGTCCCCATCTTGAAGCCCGGTGCGGACCCACTGGCGGTGGACAGCTATCGTCCCATTACCCTCACCAACGTTTTGTGCAAATTGCTCGAACGTATGGTGAGGCGGCGTTTGTGTTGGGTCCTTGAGTCGCGCGGTCTCCTCGCTCCATCCCAGGGTGGCTTCCGTCGGGGCCGGTCTGCAGTGGACAATTTGGTGCGGCTGGAATCTGCTGTCCGTACGGCCTTTGCCCGACGTCAGCATCTCGTTGCTGTGTTTTTAGATCTGCGGAAGGCGTATGACACCACATGGAGGCATCACATCCTCGCCACATTGCATGAGTGGGGTCTTCGTGGTCGGCTCCCGGCTTTTCTTCAAAGCTTTTTATTGCGCCGCTCTTTCCGGGTGCAAGTCGGTGCCACCTCTAGTTCCTCTTACATACAGGAAAATGGGGTCCCGCAGGGCTCGGTGTTGAGCGTCTCCTTATTTTTAGTGGCCATTAATGGTCTGGCTGCAGCAGTGGGGTCGTCGGTGTCTCCTTCTTTGTATGCCGACGACTTCTGCATCTCATTTAGCTCCACGACTACGGGAGTCGCCGAACGCAGGCTGCAAGTCGCCGTTCGCAAGGCAGCATCATGGGCTCTGACTCGCGGTTTTCAGTTCTCTGCACCCAAGACTCGAGTTATGCACTTCTGCAGGCGTCGGACGGTCCACCCTCATCCTGAACTTTACCTCGACGGCCACCTGCTTGAAGTGGTGGACACTTGCCGCTTCTTGGGACTCGTGTTTGATGCCCGACTCACATGGGTTCCTCATGTTACTCAGCTGAAGCAAAAATGCTGGCGGCACCTCAACGCCCTCCGCTGCCTTAGCCACACGTCTTGGGGTGCAGATCGCTGCACGCTGCTGCGGTTGTACAGGGCCCTTGTGCAGTCCCAGCTTGATTATGGGAGCCTGGCCTATGGGTCTGCGTCCCCCTCAGTGTTGAAGTTGTTAGACCCCATACACCACTGTGGGGTTCGGCTTGCAACTGGCACTTTTCGCACCAGCCCCGTGGATAGTCTACTGGTGGAGGCCGGGGTTCCCCCGCTGCAGATTCGCCGCCATCGTCTGCTCGCCGACTATGCTGTCCACGTACATTGCTCGCCAGGCCATCCCAATCGTCGCCTGCTTTTCCCTGCCATGGTCCTCCATCTGCCCGAACGGCGACCTAGGTCTGGGCTTTCCGTCGCTGTCCGTGTCCAGTCCCTGCTGTCCGAACTGGGGTCATTCCCTCTTCTGCCTCCCTTCCGGGTCCGTACACCTACGCCTCCCTGGTGTTTGTCCCGGCCGTCCGTCCGTCTGGATTTGGCACAGGGACCTAAGGACTCGGTTCCGCCTGTGGCCCTCCGTCGCCGTTTTCTTGCGCTCCTCGAATCATTTCCGGGCCGTGAGCCTGTCTACACTGATGGTTCCCTGGTTGATGGTCGCACTGCCTACGCTTTTGCTCACGCTGCCCATGTTGAGCAACGCTCCTTGCCGGTTGGCTGCAGTATTTTTACTGCAGAGCTGGTGGCCATCTTGCGCGCTCTTGAGCATATGCGTTCCTGCTCAGGTGCGTCCGTCGTCATCTGCAGTGACTCCCTGAGCAGCCTCCAGGCCATCGACCGCTGCTATCCCTCTTCTCCTCTGGTGTCCTCTATTCGGGAGTCTGTTTCCACCATTACCCACTCTGGTCGTTCGGTGGTTTTTGTTTGGACGCCAGGTCACGTTGGCATCCCGGGGAACGAACGTGTTGACAGGCTGGCCAAAGGGGCGATCGACGCCCCAGCTTTGGAGATCGGCCTTACGGCTCGCGACCAGCAGCTGGTGTTGCGCCGTAAGGTGCTTGGGATGTGGGCTGCTGAGTGGCGTGGCATGACAGCCCCGAATAAACTGCGGGCTGTCAAGGAGACGACCGCTGTGTGGCGTTCCTCCCTGCGGGCTTCTCGCAGGGACTCGGTGGTCCTGTGTCGGCTGCGCATCGGCCATACGTACCTGACGCATGGCCATCTCTTGCGTCAGGGGGATCCCCCCCTGTGTCAGTGTGGGTCCTGGCTGACGGTCGGCCACATTTTGCTGGAGTGTCCTCGACTGCGCACACTCCGGCAATCTTTTAATCTCCCGGGCACTTTGGCTTTGGTTTTATCCGACGATGCCTCCATGGCTGATGACGTTTTAAATTTTATCCGTGGTAGTCCGTTTTATGGTTCGATTTAGGGAGGTCCTGCACCTTTCCCTTTCTGTGTCTTTTGTCCTTGTGTCTGTTGCTGTTCTGGTGTGCCGTGAGATGGTTGACTCTTTCCCCTTTTTTTTTTTTTTTTTTTTTTTTTGTTCTCGTGGTCAGTCAACCAGTCTCCGGCCGTCTTCCTTTCTTCTGTTTCTTTCTGTCTGGTGTTCCTCTGTCCTGTTCTTGTCTGTAATGTTTGTTGCTCCATTTGTGTTCTTTTAGCGCCTGGGGGGACGTCTCCTCCCCCTTTGGTTTTTACCTGCTCCGTAGATTTTCGGCTCGCCTGATTTTGGAATGGGGGACTGATGACCTTCGCTGTTTAGTCCCCCTTAAACATCCCAACAACCACCACCATCAGCCGCCTCAGCAGCATCTGGGGAGCGTATCTGCTGGGACGAAACAGGGAAACCATTAGCCGCGCCGGTGAGGGGCCGACCGGGCGCGCAGAAATTTTGGAGGCCCAATAACGGGAGAAAACCCAGGTGTCGTCGTTACGAAAATTCCGTATGGAAATTCAACGGTGGGAGAGTTTGCCAGTGTTAAGAGAAAGGAGTGCGCCCACAAGTAGTAGATCAGCTGTAGACACGGCAGAAGAAAATACATTCACTGTCAGTGAGAACAATGTAAGTAGTGCTCCGGAAATCGATTATAAAGTGGTAGCTGTAACACCCACAGCGGAAACGGAGATTGAGTTTAAGAATGATTCGCAATTGTTGAGAGAAGATGAGATGTTGGGTAACACGTCCGTCATCGAGCGAGGGGATGCAGAGAGGGATGAAGTCTGGTTAAGGCAGTTCGGTCGCTTATACGACGAACTAAGAGATTATAGGGGCCTGTACGGGAGAAGTGTTTATGGGGTGCGCGGGCAGGATTTGCCGCGTCTCGTCCCACCGGAAGATAGTATTTGTGAAGTGATAGAAAGTTCTGGCCATAACCGGCAGACTTTATTAGAAGTAGTTGATGTTAATGGGGAGCACGAGCAACATTCGTCGTGTTTCGTCCCGCAGGAGTTGGATGTTGAAGTAGTAACGGGAAGTTCTGGCCCTAACCGGCAGACTTTACCGAAAGTTATAGTGGTAGAAATAGCCGACCCATCCGACGCAAACCTCCAGTTTAAACATTGCGGGAGTATTAAGGAGAAAGATTACGAAAATTTTAGTGATAGCCGGACACGATTGGTAGAAAAGTACATAGATAACAGCGTGTATGAGGTTAGAGCTGACATTATACGGTCAGACGATAGCAGTGTGGGTTGCGCAGATCTAGAGAAAGTAATTGCAGATACTACTGGGCACATTCCTCCAGGTAGATTGGCAGATGAGATCAATCTGACCAAAGAGGAATCAACGAACCTTTCTTTTTCAGTTACTATAGTAATTGTCCTTAGGACTGGCGACCGTAATTTCCCCCAAATGTCAAGTATCTAATTACCGCTAGTTAATTGTTAACGTAACGGCCGCACATTTACTTTCTTTATTAACTTTACCCCTCTTCAAAATTAATTTCCACCAGTTTCATCTGCATTTTTCCTTTCATTTAGATGTAACCCTTTCCTCCCTCTTTACCGACAAATTAACTCCGATGACGACTGCTTTTCCCAAATTTCCATTAGGTACACGCGGTTTAATTTTTCACTGTCATTAAGGTCGATAAGTGAGGGGGAGGTTACATACTGTCGATTCTGATAAGAATAACCCCATCACTGAACTGTTCACATTAACACACTTTCTGCCCCACCTTCGTCTTTATAACGAATACTACTCCAGTTATACCATTTTCCACTGCTGTTGATATTCATCTGATCGGTTATTCTAGTCTTCTTTCCATTTCAATTTAGTGACCCTACTATATCTAGATTGAGCCTTTGCATTTCCGTTTTCAGATTTTCTAGCTTCCCTGCCACGTTCAAGCTTCTGACATTTCACGTCCCGACTCGTAGGACGTTATCCTCCCATTGGTTAGTCATGCTTTTTCTCATGGTCAGTTCCCCATTGGCAGTCCCCTCCTGGAGGTCAGAATGGGGGACTACTCAGCAATCTTTTGCCAGTGGAGAGACCATCATGACACTTTTTCAGTTACAGGTCACATGTCGTGTGGATACTCCTTATGTGTCTTAAATGCAGTAGTTTCCATTGCCTTCTGCATCCTAAAGCCGTTGATCATTGCAATATATATATGAGACTTGTTTGTCACTGTCTTACTTGCCAACTTCTGTGTGGTTTGTCTGACGATGGTGCATCGCAGCATTCAGTACATTAACTTGCGATCAAGATCTTTCACATTTTTTTGTGTGCCGTTATTGATTTCGTTTTTGCTCAGTTATACCCTAAAATTAATGAAGAAAATCAAACATTTTAAAATTTTTGCCTGTTATTCAAAATATTTACTTAACATATCTATGGAATAAAACTCGAGTGCAGTAAAAGAATAATAATCAAACAATATCCAAACTGGATCAAAGTCTAGCATATCCGTTGAAGGTAATATGAGGGAATCAACTTCAGTTTACATCATTCTTGTTGCCTTAATGTGTGCCAAGCTTTGTACCAGTACGAGATTGTTAATTGTGATTGCAAAGAACAATTTTTGCGTACAAAACAGATAGTATCTAGTAACGAAAATTAGTATCAATTTGCAAAATATATTCCTCGTGATTTTAATAAGCCGCTGAAATTATTTACATTTTTCATCACTAATCATCAGCAAGGCAATGATTAAGCAAATGTCACCTGAGAGAAACTCATATGAAAATAAGCAGTACAGGCCGTTTTCTGGGAACTCTGTAAGTCTTGAGTAATTTCGGACAAATATTGCACGCACATATAATTTACTGATAGAGAAAACAACTGTGGGCGGGGACACCGCTAACTCTCCTCGGAACTAGATTGCGGAGTATATGGAATGTTAAATGTAAAAATAATGTAATTTGACCTGTGGTAAAGTATAGTTTTGCTATTCTGGATAATTTTAAGGTAAAAAAACCTAGACATCCATTATCCGCTCCATTCTCACGAAATCATCTGTCACGAAAACGAGATTCTAAAGCACAAAACGAAGGGAGTAATACGGTTTCACTAAAAAAATAGACTAGTACAATGCTACTCAGCACTCAGATTAGCTTAACTATTAAATTTGCCATCGCAGTTTCAAGAGAACTTTCTTTCCTTGCTTATAATACATTTGCGGGATATCCTCACCGCCAACTTCGCCTATAAGATCGACAGACGGGTATACATCCTCTGTTCTTCAACATGTACGTAATATATGTTGCTGGTTTTATTAGTGCTGCGTTGTACAATGTACTTCGTACAGAGCTAATTATGTTTATTTCACATTTGACTGCAAGTGCATGATGTCACCTGAAAATGGCATTCGTTGACGACGGAACTCGCGTGATGTTTAAATAAAAAGTTCTCAGAGCTTAAGCTGCGGTTATTGCCACCAGTGCCCCTAAAAATATCATATTGCGAAGCTGATGAAGGAAGGAAATCCTATCTTTGTGGACAATTTCTTTATGCAAATCTGGAGAAAGTGGATGACTATTGAATAGTACTCGTTACTGTTCCGAAATCAGCGATAATGCGGGAGCGATATCACGCAGAATCTTTGGCACGCAGCTGGTGGGCTTTCTAAAGGCAGCAGAAGTAGGGGGAATATTTCAGCGGAACTCATTTCGGAAGGGCGATAATGTCTGACGAAAGCCGACCCATGACTTCTTAAGCCGCGCCTCCTCGGATTGCCACTGGCCGCTCGCTACGCGCGTCCCTTTGTCAGGGGGAGAGCTTTAACAGTAATGCTGGGTAATTGAATCAGAGAAAAACTTCTGAGGAGTTAAACTGAAATATCTTCATAAATATGCATACCCCAGAGAAAGAGACCACCACAGTTAAAAAGAGTTTTCTCTGTCTTAGGCAGGTCTTTGTTTTAATATGGCAATTGCTTGAGATGGCGCCCCTCGGTCGCTCGGAACGAATATCCGAGGACAAATAATAAAGTTTCTTTTACGTATCAGTTACTGAAGGTGGGCTACATTACAACATCCACGACCTCGGTGAAAAAGAACTAAAATACTTTGATTTTGATTACCATCAATCAACAGTGTGACTCAAGGGACTGAAAACTTATTGGTATAACAATGCTGTAATTTATGAAACAAATAAGTCTCAAATATTGCAAAACAGTTTTTACGTGACGTCTTTGACAACCACCGATGTTTAAACAGGTGGAGATCCTAACATTTCCAAGACGCAAAGGCAACGCGAGAGGGCCGTCCTAGAAAATTTTACGCCTCACCATGTAGGGCGACGCTGACAGACAACCATAACACGCGGTATGAAGAAAGACAGCTCAAACAACGTAGCCAGCTAGATCCATCACACAACCAAAGACAGCCACCGGTTATAATTCATCGATAGAAAATTCTAATTAACAACATGTGAGCAAGTACCGTTAACACTGGCCTTCTGTTGTTAGTAAGCTCTCGCGCTTACTAAACTAGTCCGGGACAAATTGTGCCACTCTTCGTTGGATCTTCTACATCCCTTCTAGTAATTTTCCTCCGTAAAAGCCTCAGAGTGGCGAGCAGTATTCACAAATCTGGCGAAAGAGACTTTTGAAGCACACCTCTTACGTGGATGAACTACATTTCCTGAGTATTCCAAAGAATGCAGGGCAGAGGGGAAGCAAGTAGGATTGGACCGATGCCTGTGACGAGTCTGAGCCCGAATAAACTTTAACCCAAAAATAATGAAATTGTTATAACTAATTAATTGACACTACCACCTATAGTAATGTCACTGTAAGTGCATAATTCTTCCGTAATGGATTAGTAGCCCGTAACTTATTAAGCCATATTTGTGCAATAGTTGTATTAACTAAATTGTTGAGGGAATCTCTAATCACTTAACTGATCTCAGTAGTCTCTGCTTTCGTTTGTCGTCACTGGATTACCTTATTAGTCCGAGCCTATTGAACTCATCGAAGTTCTTGTTATCCCGCATTTGTTTTCTAATTAGTTTATTCGTATTGATTAAATATTGAATTGGTGATATGTATCTACAAGGCCGCCATGATGGGTTTAGTTTGTATAGTTGTTAAATGGTTTAATTTGTACAGCTCTGAGACATTAGATCAGATGCATAACATTATGTGGTTTACTAATTTCAAACTTTTCTTTAACTGGTCCTGATGCTACCTTACTAAATTTAGCTGTAAATCAAAGAACTTTAGATAGCTTGCAAGAGTGGCAGTTGTCATATTAAAAGTGCATGCTCTGAGTAAATGAATAATTTTAAATTTTCCTTCATTGGCTTGCATTGCTACCTGCATATATTTCTAAATTTACTTCTAAGGAAAAACAATTATCACTTATTGTAAATTAATGAATGTCCTTTAATGGTAGCTCTACTTGGCTTCTGTGATTGTTTAATTGTTGCATTTAATCATTCACTGTTTCTTTTATACTGACGTTATAATAAAGTACTATGAAAAAGGTTTGAGAATTTTTTTTGCCCCTTGGGGTCCGGCCCTACCTCTCAGGAGCCGACGGTGTTGGCGCCGAAGTGGCGCAAAGTTCTCACCTAGAAAATGTACTTTTTGTGTTAACATACACATTTTAAACGGGATAATGCCTATTGACATTAACAAACTAAAAGTAGCATAAATAAGAACACCAATGATGTCTGTTGCAGGATTCTGGTACGAGTTGTTTACGAGATATATAATTTTGAAAAGGTTCCACGCATACATTTTAGTGTGTCATTCAACCTGTGTAGTTGCTAGGTACGATGTCGTTATGCCTCCTTACTGTGTGCCTATTGCTTGTGTGTTCCTTGAGTCCACTGCATCTTGCTCAGTCAGTGTGTGACGGCTCAGGCTGGGCGTCGTGAGTGGAGGATGAGATTTACCGATGCAGAAAAAGCCGACAAAGACATTTACTAGTCGTGGCCACGTAAACCACCGAAACATACAGTAATGGTATGCTGACATTCCCCGTTGGCTTAATCAGGTGGAACGTCAACGTCCATGGAGTGCTGATGGCTGGTTTAGAATGGTGAACCATCAGCTCACAGGCTCGTACTTCATAGACTGAACACGTAAAGCGCACAAGTATCTAAACCTCCTAACAGACCATCTTCTACGGATGCTGGGAGAAGTCCCTATGCAGGCTAGGAGGAACCTACGGTACCAATATGATGGCTGTCCAGCATATAGCGCACGAAGTAATGCAGCATGTCTTCACGAATTGTTTCCAAATCGTTGGTTTGGACGTGGAGGATCTATACTTTGACCAGCTCGTTCCCCGGATTTGACGCCTGTAGTCGTTTACTCAGTGGGGAAAGCTGAATGACGCTGTATACAAGGACATATCGACTATATGTTGTTGCAGCCTGCTCGGACATCTCCGCTGAAATGCTTGCACTGTGCAGCAGTTGTTCCATATCAGGCTGGAAGCGTGTATTGGCGCTGGCGGTGGTATGGTTCAAATGGCTTTAAGCACATAGGACTTAACATCTGAGGTCATCAGTCCCAAAGACTTAGAACTACTTAAACCTAGCTAATCTAAGGACATCACACACATTCATGCCCGAAGTAGGATTCGAACCTGCGATCGCAGCAGCACCGCGGTTCCGGACTGAATTGCCTAGAACCGCTCGGCCACCGCGGCCGGCTTGGCGGTGGTAATTTTGAACACAACCTTTTATGGTCGATTGTCTCGTTACTGGTTGGAATCCACGTAACTAGTGGATGCACTTCTGTGGTTCTTTAGTGTGTGGTACCTCAGGTATTGTACAAGTGTCGGTATGGGAAATTTTGAAAATGTGATATCGCGCGCTAGTATCCTGCAAGAAACACCACCGACATTCTAACTTACCATATTTTTAGTTTATTAATGTCAATAGGTATTAATCGGCATACAAAGTTTATGTCTGCCGAAAAATACTCCTGCTAAGTATTATTACCATCTATTGATTGGCTAACAACAGGAACCCCTGACCAACACCCATTAGGTGAAAATCACACATCAAAAGCACATTCCATTTTCGCAATATTTGCGGTGCGTATTTTAGGTGATTCATCCTGTATGTACAGAAATTTTTGGAAAACCGCTGTACATTAATTTTGATATTAATATTCAGTATCTGTTCAGAGAATGTCTAACAATTACATTCAAACATACAGTTTCGAGACGTTACGGAGTCTGAAACGACAGTACCAGAAAACACGACATGGGGATGAAATGTAATCACTAAAAGGTGATTAATTACTAAAATTAATTTATAACAGTCCTCGAAAAATTTACAATAACGAAAGCCAAGATACAGAACTCGATGTTGGCTCATAGAAGGAAGTTACCATAACGAAAAGAACACAATATAGCTGGTTCTTTGGTCGCAGGGATATAAGGATTACGTTGTTCTGTACCTAGATTTCGTTTGACGCAGCATATGTAATTTGTATTCTTCCATAGTGGGGTGGGATAAACAGAAACACAACTTCGGACGAAATTTGTGTTTTCGTCTTAAGTGCGCACGGTAGAATGAATCCTATTCTAGATATTTCTTCTGCTCTAATGCGACACATTAATTTTCTAATTAACAGTAACTGTTTCTTTAATTACGTTAAAATTATGGTTACAGTAATTGTTTTGTTGTGCTGGAAGATTTCATTATATATAGGTTTATTTTATTCTTAAACTTTTTATACTGGCTTTTACAAAGTTGTATATTTTACTTTTTCAGGCTAGGAGATTCACATTATCTGTATTTTCCGTTTTTATGTGGATAGTAAGTATGGATTTAATTCCACGTATAGTTTGTCAGAACACGTTTCATTGTCAGGCGCTCGTTTTGTGATGCCAAGTAATTTTAATTAATGAATGTAAAGTGAAATGTCTACTATACATAGTGAAATGTCAGCAATGTTTAATGAAATGTCAGCTAAAAAAGGCGAATTCCATAATGAAACATAGTCTAAAAATGATGCCTGCCATAATGAGATTTCCTTTCAAATAACAGGTTTAACTACCGTTGTGTCAAAGTTAACAGTTACAATGAAATGAAATGTTAACTCAGCAAAATGCAATAACTACCAATATAGTTGCACTGAAAGAGGTCTACAGAATTTGCCTGGAACAATGAAACAATAGTTTGACAAACAAGTACAAATTAATGAGTCTGTTTGCATGCTAAATTCAAAGGTGGAGAATTTCACATCAGAGCATAAGGCCAGGATTAAACTCCAATTTCACATTCAAAGAGACAATTTTGAGAAAGATTATTACACATGGATTTCAGATAGGGAAACCAATAATAATGGAGGATTAAATTCAGAACAGTTCAGCAGACAGTTAGTGAGGTATCATCTCAAGGAGGCACTTTAGGAGAAGCAATTCACATGGAATTAAGCCAAATTAAAATGGCGCTAGACAAAGAATTACCACAATGGCAGGGAGTAATTGGCTCAGCAACGCCTGTTGTTAGAGTAGAAGCTGAAAATTTTAGGTCTACAGATGTGGGAGAAGACATGGTAATGTTCTAAGCCACATAAGTATGTCACCTAACCCTGCATTGTATGGGGTGGGGACAGCACCTCAATTGTCACCTGTTCTATTGGATGAGAGCTTACTAAAGCCTGGAAAATTTCGTGTGTTCTTTCCCCACATGAACCATGGACCTTGCCGTTGGTGGGGAGGCTTGCGGGCCTCAACGATACAGATAGCCGTACCGTAGGTGCGACCACAACGAAAGGGTATGTGTTGAGAGGCCAGACAAACGTGTGGTTTCTGAAGAGGGGCAGCAGCCTTTTCAGTAGTTACAGGGGCGACAGTCTGGATGATTGACTGATCTGGCCTTGTAACACTAACCAAAATGGCCTTGCTGTTGTGGTACTGCGAACGGCTGAAAGCAAGGGGAAACCACAGCCGTAATTTTTCCCGAGGGCATGCAGCTTTACTTTCTGGCGTCCTCTTGGGTAAAATATTCCGGAGGTAAAATGGTCCCAAATTCGGATATCCGGGCGGGGATTACTCAAGAGGACGTCGTTATCAGGAGAAACAAAACTGGCGTTCTACGGATCGGAGCGAGGAATGTCAGATCCCTTAATCGGGCAGGTAGGTTAGAAAATTTAAAAAGGGAAATGGGTAGGTTAAAGTCAGATATAGTGGGAATTAGTGAGGTTCGGTGGCAGGAGGAACAAGACTTTTGGCCAGGTGAATACAGGGTTATAAATACAAAATCAAAGAGGGGTAATGCCGGAGTAGGTTTAATAATGAATAAAAAAATAGGAGTACGGGTAAGCTACTACCAACAGCATAGTGAACGATTTATTGTGGCCAAGATAGACACGAAGCCCATGCCTACTACAGTAATACTAGTTTGTATGCCAAATAGCTCTGCAGATGACGAAGAAATTGATGAAATGTATGATGAGATAAAAGAAATTATTCAGGTAGTGAAGGGAGACGAAAATTTAATAGTCATGGGTGACTGGAATTCGGTAGTTGAAAGGGGAGAGTAGGTGAATATGGATTGGGGCTAAGAAACGAAAGAGAAAGCCACCTGGTAGAATTTTGTGCAGAGCATAACTTAATCATAGCTAACATTTGGTTCAAGAAGCGTGAAAGAAGGTTGTATGCATGGAAGAACCTTGGAGATACTATAAGGTATCAGATAGATTATATAATGGTAAGACAGAGATTTAGGAACCCGGTTTTAAATTGTAAGACATATCCAGGTGCAGATGTGGACTCTGACCACAATCTATTGCTTATGAACTGTAGATTAAAACTGAAGAAACTGCAAAAAGGTGGGAATTTAAGGAGATGGGACCTGGATAAACTGAAAGAACCAGAGGTTGTACAGAGTTTCAGGGAGAACATAACAATTGACAGGAATGGGGGAAAGAAATACAGTAGAAGAAGAATGGGTAGCTCTGAGGGATGAAGTAGTGAAGGCAGCAGAGGATCAAGTAGGTAAAAAGACGAGGTCTAGTAGAAACTATTGGGTAACAGAAGAAGTATTGAATTTAATTGATGAAAGGAGAAAATATAAAAATGCAGTAAATGAAGCAGGCAAAAAGGAATACAAACGTCTCAAATATGATATCGACAGGAAGTGCAAAATTGGCTAAGCAGGGATGGCTAGAGGACAAATGTAAGGATGTAGAGGCTTATCTCACTAGGGGTAAGAAAGATACTGCCTAAAGTAAAATTAAAGTGACCTTTGGAGAAAAGAGAACCACTTGAATGGTTATCAATATCTCAGATGGAAACCTAGTTCTAAGCAAAGAAGGGAAAGCAGAAAGGTGGAAGGAGTATATAGAGGGTCTATACAAGGGCGATGTACTTGAGAACAATATTATGGAAATTCAAGAGGATGTAGGTGAAGATGAAAAGGAAGATATGATACTGCGTGAAGAGTTTGACAGAGCACTGAAAGACCTGAGTCGAAACAAGGCCCCCGGAGTAGAAAACATTCCATTAGAACTACTGACAGCCTTGGGAGAGCCAGTCCTGCCAAAACTCTACCATCTGGTGAGCAAGATGTATGACACAGGCGAAGTACCCTCAGACTTCAAGAAGAATATAATAATTCCAATCCCAAAGAAAGCAGGTGTTGACAGATGCGAAATTTACCGAATTATCAGTCAGACCTCAAGAAGAATATAATAATTCCATTCCCAAATAAAGCAGGTGTTGACAGATGTGAAATTTACCGAATTATCAGTTTAATAAGTCGCAGCTGCAAAATACTAACGCCAATTCTTTACAGACGAATCGAAAAACTGATAGAAGCAGCCCTCGGGGAAGATCAGTTCGGATTCCGTAGAAATGTTGGAACACGTGAGGCAATACTGACGTTACGACTAATCTTAGAAGAAAGATTAAGGAAAGGCAAACCTACGTTTCTAGCATTTGTAGACTTAGAGAAAGCTTTTGACAATGTTGACTAGAATACTCTCTTTCAAACTCTGAAGGTGGCAGGGGTAAAATACAGAGTGCCGAAGGCTATTTACAATTTTTACAGAAAGCGGATGGCAGTTATAAGAGTCGAGGGGTATGAAAGGGAAGCAGTGGTTGGGAAGAGAGTGGGACAGGGTTGTAGGCTATCCCCGATTTTATTCAATCTGTATATTGAGCAAGCAGTAATGGAAACACAAGAAAAGGTGGGAGTGGGTATTAAAATACATGGAGATGAAATAAAAACGTTGGGGTTCGCTGATGACATTGTAATTCTGTCAGAGACGGCAAAGGACTTGGAAGAGCAGTTGAACGGAATGGACAGTGTCTTGAAAGGCGGATATAAGATGAACATCAACAAAATCAAAACGAGGATAATGGAATGTAATTGAGTTAACTCGGGTGATGCTGAGGTAATTAGATTAGGGAATGAGACAAAGTAGTAAAGGAGTTTTGTATTTGGGGAGCAAAATGACTGATGATGGTCGAAGTAGAGAGGATATAAAATGTAGACTGACAATGGCAAGGAAAGTGTTTCTGAAGAAGAGTAATTTGTTAACTTCGAGTATAGATTTAAGTGTCAGGAAGTCGTTTCTGAGAATATTTGTATGGAGTGTAACCATGTATGGAACTGAAACATGGACGACAAATAGTTCGGACAAGCTTTCGAAATGTGGTGCTACAGAAGAATGCTGATGATTAGATGGGTAGATCACATAACTAATGAGGAGGTATTGAATAGAATTGGGGAGAAGAGGAGTTTGTGGCACAACTTGACTAGAAGAAGGGATCACTTCACTTCATCACACATTTCATTCAGGAGGAGACTACCATTTGGGCCAACAAGACGGCAGAGAATTGTGAAAATTATGTGCAACCTGCCGCCGGCCTGAGTGGCCGTGCGGTTCTGGAACCGGGCTACCGCTACTGTCGCAGGTTCGAATCCTGCCTCGTTCATGGATGTGTGTGATGTCCTTAGGTTAGTTAGGTTTAATGAGTTCTAAGTTCTATGCGACTGATGACCTCAGAAATTAAGTCGCATTGTTCTCAGGGCCATTTGAACCATTTTTCGCAACTTGCCGGAGAATTCTTAGCTACGTACTGGTTTAGGTATGTCCAGGAAAGACTGCAAAAGAAAGTCTTTAATCCAGAACCCTACAATAGTAGAAAGGGTAACATCCGTAAATTCTTTGAAAGTGCAGAAAATTAGGATGAGTCGATTATCTAATCAGGACGTTCTAGGAATACTAAAGGCTAAACTGGCGCTGGATCTGTGGGGACAAATTAGTTCGTGCATATTAAACTGATCTTGAACATTTTATATCTGTGCTGAACTCTCTTAACCTTACACAATGAGATTCTAAATCAAATACCTATAACAACAACAGTGCGGGACAATCCTCTCTGCTGCATGCCCAATAGTACAACATTGGCGGGACAAGAGAGAATCAGAGATGAGACTGCTTCCCGTGGCTAATGCACGGCAAATTCATTATGGCCCATCGAACTCTTATAAAATAAAGAACTTACAACAGCTATCACCCAGGTTAATAGAGTAACAGTAATAGGCATTGGCAGAACCATAATAACAACCAAAATAATGATATGTTTAATTCCCAAATGAAAAACCGCCACCAACTCACGTGGTACAAAACCGTACTTTTGAGGGCAATTTGTGGACACAAAACGCACTGTGAACATCACTGAATCACTGAAGTGGCGCAGAAGCCAAGGCCTGCTAATTCAGGTCAACAAATTAAGTTCAGACACACAGAGCCCTCAAAATGTTGGCTATGGGGTGGGCAGGGCAATATGAATAACACAGTAAATCTATCATGTCACATCGATGATGCAGACCTTGGGGAACAACTAGATACAGACAATTTTAAATACCGTATCCAGAGTGTAGAGTCTGTCCAAGCCACAGTACAAGTATTAGCAAGAAAAATACCCAGTCTGGTAGTAATAAACATAGGTGCTATGGTGAGAGTTATGCCATCGAATTGATCAACAAAATTTATTTGGTTACAAAAGTACCCAGGAATCTAGTACAACAATATAAAGTCATTTGAGCTACTAGTGTCTAGTCACACAATTTCAGGATGCAAATGCAGCTGGAAGTTCAAATAAGTAATGATGCACATCGCTTGGCCTATACTTCCCAACTACTCCAGTGATAATGAACTTAGGAACTGTGGAAGGGACCCTCCCCAGTGCGGTATTTGTTTGAATATAAAAAAGCAGTTATTTGTATCCTGTCCTAGCAGTGGCTGCAGTTGTGTAAGCATAGCAAAAGAGAATTTAAACTTAATGTGATGAATGATAAAATTGTGATATCAGAGGAGTGAGGAAAACCAATGATGTTTTGAATTTTACACAGATTTAAACTTAGAACCATATTTTATACTGAAACCATGCAGGCTGTGCCTGTATCCCTCAGGTTGGCCGAACTGAATTCTGATCCCATAGGGCTGCTCTCCGTAACCTAGACCCGTCATCTTGTGTGGCCAGCATGGTGTATGTTTATCCTAGGGCTGCAATCATACTACATAGGTCGTCATCTTGGAATCTGATGTCATATGGTTCGGCTCATATTCCACAGCTCTGCCATTTTAAATACAGGGTGATTCAAAAAGAATACCACAACTTTAGGAATTTAAAACTCTGCAACGACAAAAGACAGAGCTAAGCACTATCTGTCGGCGAATTAAGGGAGCTATAAAGTTTCATTTAGTTGTACATTTGTTCGCTTGAGGCGCTGTTGACTAGGCGTCAGCGTCAGTTGATGCTAAGATGGCGACCGCTCAACAGAAAGCTTTTTGTGTTATTGAGTACGGCAGAAGTGAATCGACGACAGTTGTTCAGCGTGAATTTCGAACGAAGTATGGTGTTAAACCTCCTGATAGGTGGCGTATTAAACGTTGGTATAAACAGTTTACAGAGAATGGGTGTTTGTGCAAAGGGAAAAGTTCTGGACGGCCGAGAACGAGTGATGAAAATGTAGCACGCATCCAGCAAGCATTTGTTCGCAGCCCAGGAAAATCGACTCGCAGAGCTAGCAGAGAGCTGCAAATTCCACAATCAACTGTATGGAGAGTCCTATGAAAGAGGTTAGTTATGAAACCTTATCGTCTGAAATTGGTTCAAGCACTGTCTGCAGCTGATAAGATTAAAAGAATCGATTTCTGTGATTTTATCCTTGCTCAAATGGAAACAGATGAATCTTTCGTTTCAAAGATTGTGTTTAGTGATGAAGCAACTTTCCACACTAACGGGAAAGTCAACCGTCACAATGTCTGTATATGGGGCACTGAGAATCCGCGGGAAACAACTCAGTATGAACGTGACTCGCCTAAGGTGAACGTTTTCTGTGCCATTTCAGCCAATAAAGTTTTTGGTCCCTTTTTCTTCGAGGGTGCTACTGTAACTGGACTACAGTATCTTGAGATCATATTTCAGCAGGATGGAGCGCCACCACATTGGCACTTATCTGTCCGTAACTACCTGAACGTCAACTACCCGAGGCGATGGATCGGCCGCCAGGCAGCCTGTGACAGAGCACCTCATCACTGGATTCCAAGAAGCCCTGATCTTACCCCCTGCGATTTTTTCTTATGGGGGTATGTTAAGGATATAGTGTTTCGGCCACCTCTCCCAGCCACCATTGATGATTTGAAACGAGAAATAACAGCAGCTATCCAAACTGTTACGCCTGATATGCTACAGAGAGTGTGGAACGAGTTGGAGTATCGGGTTGATATTGCTCGAGTGTCTGGAGGGGGCCATATTGAACATCTCTGAACTTGTTTTTGAGTGAAAAAACCTTTTTAAATACTCTTTGTAATGATGTATAACAGAAGGTTATATTATGTTTCTTTCATTAAATACACATTTTTAAAGTTGTGGTATTCTTTTTGAATCACCCTGTATTTTGAATTTCACACCAATAGGGCGAAACCTTACCTAGGAAGTTTTTTAAATTTCCCGCCATTTTACACTTAGGAAAGCTGCTCTACTCCTACTATGACATCACAGGTTTGGAGGAAACCCTGTAGCGCAATTGAGCTATTTGAATTTTCTCAATATTTTGAATTTCCCATTATTTTGTGTGTAGGGAAATTCGACAACATGAGACAGGGGGTGTGGGGAGGAGGATCTGGCAACCATGTTGGCTTGCCTTGTTCGCTCTTTGCTACACTGCTCTGGACAATTAGAAGTAGCTAGGAGAAAATGACCAAAAACATGTGCGCAAAGTAAAAGTAAACATAGTATCCCGTCACAAAAAATGCCGCTACATTCCTACAGACCAAACACCATACCCAGAGATGAACTTTTACACTAGTTAAGTACAGTATAAATAATTTTTTGTCTTTCTTATCACGAATTCACAGTATAAAAGCCATAAAGTAAATGATTCCCTCTTTTGGGTTAACTGAGTCGAATCGACTGGGCCTGTTAGACACCAGGATATGTAAACAAATTCCCTAAAAAAGGGAAGAAAGGTAAATTAGGGTTTCAGGAGAAAAATCTTGAATTTTTGAAAGATGGGGAAGGAAGTAGGTTGTGACTTTGCAAGAACCCAGCCTATTATTCGCCTTACGTTACTTAGGAAAACCGTATCAACGCTAAACGTGGGTAGTCAGATGAGAACTTTACCCGCCATCCTCCAGAATTCGGGCCGAGTGCTTACTTTTGTGGCACCTGTCTCGGTGTTTCTGCAAGAGCTTTGTCTCTAACTGTTAAAAAATAACTTTCAAAGCAGAGAACATCACAAGAATCCCTGTCCTTGGAACATGTTTCAGTAATGTCTTGAAGTGTCCCGCATAGAACATGAAATTACCGTTCATTTAGCCGGACGGGGTGGCCGATCGGTTCTAGGCGCTATAGTCTGGAACCGCGCGACCGCTACGGTCGCAGGTTCGAATACTGCCTCGGACATGGATGTTTGTGATGTCCTTAGGTTAGTTAGGTTGAAGTAGTTCTAAGTTCGAGGGGACTGATGACCTCAGAATTTAAGTCCCATAGTGCTCAGAGCCATTTTTGAACCGTTCGTTTCCTATTTAAAATCGGCAACTTTGGTTGGAGAAATGTCATATAAAACTAGAAGACTTGTTAGATATTAAAAATGGTTGGTATATTCCCAGAAGGTGTCACTGTCAGTTCCATTTCCTTTACGAAAGGTAGAGCTGTAGCAGACTTAGCCACTGTGCAACTTGGCAATACCACTAGTTCTGCGGGTAGCGGGGAAACGGCGCTGCCAAATTAAGTGGTAAGCTCAGGGACTAGGGCTGGGAATGAAGAGAGATGTGCGCACCGCAGGCAGGTGCTGGCGACACCCCCTCTGTCTGCACGCTGGCTGCAGGGGTAGGGATGAGGAGGGAGGGAGAGGTTTGCTCGTCCGCCGTGATCGCCGCCGGCTGCAGGCCGGAGCCCCTCCAGCGAAATCTGGTCAGGTACCGCAGCCTACCTCGCCCCAGCCCGCTCCTTCCCATATATCGCCCCGAGGAGGCCGTCCCGCAGGAGGAGAATGGGAGACGGCAGCGGACGCAGGCTGCAATAACGTGCAAGATTGTCCCACCATACGTCTGCCGGGGCGCTAATCACCGCGCCGCCATCGTTCACCGGTTGATTACTGCGGCGCTCGGGGGCTCAGCAACATATTAAAAATACGGAGCCGCTCCCTTTATTTTCTGCCAGCTTGCTGCCTTTCTTTCCCCTCCGGCGCCATCCTGGAAGCACTGACATCCGGCGTCTTTACTGTTCACGTTGCTATCTGGTTCAGTCAGCCGCTCGTCGCTCTCGGCACTTCTAAGATAGTATTTGGACCATCCCAAAATGAGACAGCCGTCTCAATGCACATGCATCGAGGAAGGTTCCCCAGTACACACTGTCTTCTTCTGCAGGCAATATGCGAACAATAGACATACACAGTAACAGACGTATATAT
This sequence comes from Schistocerca cancellata, assembly GCF_023864275.1. Classification (NCBI taxonomy): domain Eukaryota; kingdom Metazoa; phylum Arthropoda; class Insecta; order Orthoptera; family Acrididae; genus Schistocerca; species Schistocerca cancellata. The sequence continues at coordinate 1,006,587,235 of NC_064626.1, forward strand.
GCACACGTCAATAAGAGACGAAGAACAATGTACATAACTAAATGCATTAACAAACAGTATTTAGAAAAAAAACATAAAGAGTGAAGTTTTGAACATGGCTGCTTGGTTCAGTGACCGTTTACAAAATAAAATTGAATCAAATGAGCCCTCGATCACAATTTCAGGTTTCAACACTTCTAAGAGTGCCTTCATCAGAATTTAGACATTTAAAGTGGTCTATAACATAATTACAAATTTGTGGTAGTAAAAATTATTTTATACAGGGTGGCGCACGAAATGCGTTACCATTTTGTTTTTGAATATAAACTTTTTTGGCAATACAATCTGAATGGAACATATACTACAATGAAGAGCCGTCCATGGAGATTTGTTCCAACTGAGCACATGCTCAGTATGTCCACCATTTCGTTTCCTAACTCCCTTCAAACGAACACTGACGTTAGTGATTACCTTACGGCACATGTCTTCCATAATTTCACAGCAAGCTTGAAGAATACGTCTTCTGAGCTCCATTAAATTCCACAGCTTCTTGCTACTGCCTTGTCCTTCAACACGCAGTGGTTCATGCAAGATGGAGCAAGGCCACATACTGCAAACACTGTGTTGGAGGTTTTACACGAGCATTTCGACATGCGGATCATTTCACTCAGGTTTCCAGGTAGCTTCAATGACAGACAAAATTGGCCCCACAATAGTCCAGACCTCAATCCATGTGATTTTTTTCTTTGGGGGTACCTAAAGGAAAATTTTTTCCCGAAACGTCCACCTGATTTAATGGAGCTCAGAAGACTTATTCTTCAAGCTTGCAGTGAAATTACGGAAGACATGTGCCGTAGGGTAATCACTAACTTCAGTGTTCGTTTGAAGGAAGTTAGGAAACGAAATGGTGGACATATTGAGCATGTGCTGAGTTATAACAAATCTCCATGGACGGCTCTTCATTAAAGTATATGTTCCTTTCAGATTGTAGTGACAGTGAAGTTTATATCCGAAAACAAAATGGTAACACATTTCGTGCGCCACCCTGTATATAAAAAAGTGTAAGTACTGACTAACAATAAAAAACAGAGACAGTACATACATTTCACGTATAAAATAAATAACAGGGCAGAAGGGCTTTAGTCACAAAATATTTAAAAGGAATATGTGAAGGCGAGCCTCTAAGGGCTGCTCATACCTGTACAGCCACAGGTTACAAATTTGTAATTGTCTTATAGACCACCTTAAATGTCCAAATTCTGATGGAGACACTCTTAGAAGTGTTGAAATCTTATTAATAAGACTAAAAAATTGTGACCGAGGGCTCATTTGTTTCAATTTTAACATAAAGAGTACCTCTGGAAGCGAAATAGTAGGCAAGCATATATGGAACGTAACAACATTCTTCAGAGGGAGGGCAGCGGCACTCATGCAACGTAACAGCAATCTCCAGAGGGTGGACAGCGAGACTCATTAATGACAACGAAAACAGCGACACTGAAGACGAACAGGAGGAAGAAAAATGAAATGATCGTGTGGCCTTGATTGTCGGGGGGTCCCATCCGGGGAAGTTCGGCTGCCAGGTTGCAAGTCTTTTTAGCAGCGGAGAAAATCTCCAACCCGGCTGGGAATCCAACCCGGGCCCGTTGCATCGCAGGCAGTCATGTTACCACGCAGATAAGCAATCGGACGGCAGAAGGAGGAGGAGGAAGATGAGATGTAACAGTAATAAGACACCTAGAATTATGAATCAGACATAACATGTCAAAATTCATTGACATATTGTGCATGTCATCAGTGATAGTTAAGGATAGCAATTACTAGAGTAAGTGTAGTATAAGGTGCTTTTAATTTATTCAGGAAATCACTCAGTGTTGTGCGCTGATGAGTACCTAATGATAACGCATAGAATTACTACACCATATCTCTACTACTAACTATAAACTACATTGTAATGGCCGGCGGTCATCATCTCAAAGAAACCACTCTGAGTTATTCATGGCCAGTCATAATAGGTGATGGCACAAACAAATCTCTCCTCTGTCCTTTAAATTCTTCTTAAAACAACAACATTTTATTTATATTTGAACAACTCATAATTGTTATTTACAAAAGATTATTATTCCTTGTCAAACGTTGCAGTTAAAAACAAAACGTCCGCCCCCGGTAGTTGCGTGGTCAGCGCGGCAGAATGTCAATCTTAAGGGCCAGGGTTAGATTCCCGGCTGGGTCGGAGATTTTCTCCGCTCAGGGACTAGGTGTTGTGTTGTCATAATCATCATAATTTCATCCCCACCGACGCGCAAGTCGCCGAAGTGGCGTCAAATCGAAAGACTTGCAACCGGTGAACGGTCTACCCGACAGGAGGCGCTAGTCACACGACATGTACATTTTTAAAACAAAACAAAACAAAAAATTAAAAAAAGATGATGAGGGTAATCTATAGCATGGACGACCTGTTTTAAAATATCAGGTAACAGCCCTTTAAAGTTGCAATGAACAAATAAATAATCCAAAAGTTTTCTGAAAGAATCACAATGCTTCAGGTCACCGTCTTACTGCGCAAGATATAAACGTATGCGGCATTGTTGAGAAAAGTATGGTGTCTGACAGCATATGCTTATTACTGGGTTCGCCCCTGAACGCAGTGGCCGACACGTAACGAAGGAATCTGAGTCATTTATAATGTTAGTATTATGACCAAGTCGCCGAAAGTGGTTTTAACTTTTCTACAAAAAATGAGTTGCAACATCGCTACCAATTACAGAGACACCATACCACCTTAGTCCACCAGCCTTTATGGTGATTCCCACCAAGCCTTGCCTAAGAATGAAATTTACCACATCTTCTCGGGAAGTGATACTTAACAGTCTGTAGCCGAAGTGAACGACAATCATTGGCATATGGCTTGTTCTAAGCTCTCGTTAAGAGGAAGCAATCAATCACATTGTTGCCACACCGCCCATGCTACATAGTTTTGCTCTTATTTCTAGTATTGGCCTATATTAATTTCTCGTTTTCTTGCGCTGTCTCGATCTCACAAACTTTAAAAGTTCGTGGATTACTCTGGTTATCTCTGTTCTTTTATTTACTGAGACAGTATTTGGCAGTGAGTGTCTCTAGCCAAATGGTCAAAAATGGCTCTAAACACTATGACTTAACATCTCAGGTCATCAGTCCCCTAGACTTAGAACTACTTAAACCTAACTAACCTAAGGACACCACACACATCCATACCCGAGGCAGGTTTCGAACATGCGACCGTGGCAACAGCGCGGTTCCGGACTGAAGCGCCTAGAACCGCTCGGCCACAAGGGCCGGCCCCAAATTGTCAACAAGACACTGAGCAAGCTGGTGGTTTGCTCTGTAATGACAAGGGCTGTCTTCACATTGAATGGACTGGGTCCTCTGGCCCAACTGAACCGATTATTGACTCGAACCGGTTATGTTCGGCCACTTCGTGACCATTTGCAGCCATTCATGGTCTTCATGTTCCCAAATAAGGAGTAATTTTTATGGATGACGATGCGCCCTGTTACTGGGCCACAATTGTTCGTGCTTGGTTTAAAGAACGTTAGGGACAATCTAAGCGAATGATTTGGCCACCCAGATCGCCCAACATGAATCCCGTCGAACATTTATGGAGCGAAATCGAGAGATCAGTTCGCGCACAAAATTCTGCACTGGAAGTGGACTACTATAGAGGCAGCATGGCTCAATATTTCTGTGGGGGACTTTCAGCAGCTTACTGAGTACATGCTATGACGAGTTTCTGTACTACGTCGGGCAAAAGGATGTCCGACACGATATTAGGAGATATCCCATGACTTCTGCCAGCTCACTGTACAGTGTTTTATGCGGTCACATAAGGAGTCATGTACAGCGAAATTTATAAAGTGAAATACCGTTACGTCAGAATTTATTTTCTATTTGCCCGATTACCTACGACGAAGATCTATGCCTTGGAGTTGCAGCTTTTCTTTAGTGTTCTGTAGGTGACACCCGTATTTCCCATAGCGATGCCTGCTTCCGCAGCTTTACAGTTTTCAAACCATTGCTGCTTTGCCATTTTGCATTTCCTGTCAGTCCCTTTTCTTTAGTCGCTTATATTCTCTATAACTTAAAGTTGCCAAAGAATTGATGATGATGGCATTAAAGTACATATGGGTATCTGAGAGGAGGAACTAAACTTACCTAATCGATCGGTAGAGTTTATTAATATACATGAAATGCGGAATAATAACTTAAAAATCGCACACGGTAGAAAAGAATATGAAGTGAACGGTCAGAAACGTGCGTTTTAATATCAGTATACAGGGTGGTCCATTGATCGTGACGCGACCAAATTTTTTACGAAATATGCGTCAAACGAAAAAACTACAAAGAACGAAACTGGTCTAGCTTGAAGGGGAAAACCTGATGGCGCTATGGTTGGCCCGCTAGATGGCGTTGCCATAGGTCAAACGGATATCAACTGCGTTTTTTAAAAATAGGAACCCCCATTTTTATTACATATTCGTGTAGTACGTAAAGAAATAAGAATGTTTTAGTTGGACAACTTTTTCGGTTTGTGATAGATGGCGCTGTAACAAACACAAACATATGCCTCACAATTTTAGACGAACAGTTGGTAACAGGTAGGCTTTTTAAATTAAAATACAGAACGTAGGTACGTTTGAACATTTTATTTCGGTTGTTCCATTGTGATACATGTATCTTTGTGCACTTACCGTTTCTGAGAACGCATGCTGTTACAGCGTGATTACCTGTAAATACCACATTAATGCAATAAATGCTCAGAAGCATGTCCGTCTACCTCCATGCATTTGGCAATACGTGTAACAACATTTCTCTCAGCAGCGAGTAGTTCGCCTTCCGTAATGTTAGCACATGCATTGACAATGCGCTGACGCATGTTATCAGGCGTTGCCGGTGGATCACGATAGCAAATATCTTTCAACTTTCCCCACAGAAAGAAACCCGGGGACGTCAGATCCGGTGAACGTGCGGGCTATGGTATGGTGTTTCGACGACCAATCAATCTGTCATGAGACCTGCTATTCAATACCGCTTCAACCGCACGCGAGCTATGTGCCGGACATCCATCATGCTGGAAGTACATCGCCATTCTGTCATGCAGTGAAACATTTTGTAGTAACATCGGTAGAACATTACGTAGGAAATCAGCATACATTGCACTATTTAGATTGCCATAGACAAAATGGGGGCCAATTATCATTCCTCCCATAATGACGCACAATATATGTTAACCCGCCATGGTCGCTGATGTTCCACTTGTCTCAGCCATCGTGGATTTTCCGTTGCCCAACAGTGCATATAATGCCGGTTTCAGTTACCGCTGTTGGTGAAAGACGCTTCGTCGCTAAATAGAACCCGTGCAAAAAATCTGTCATGGTCCTGTATTTTCTCTTGTGCCCAGTGGCAGAACTGTACACGACGCTCAAAGTCGTCGCCATGCAATTCCTGGTGCATAGAAATATGGAAAGGGTGCAATCGATGTTGATGTAGCATTCTCAACACCGACATTTTTGAGATTCCCAATTCTCGCGCAATTTGTCTGCTACTGATGTGCGGATTAGCCGCGACAGCAGCTAAAACATCTACTTGGGCAACATCATTTGTTGCAGGTCGTGTTTGACGTCTCATATGTGACTGAACACTTCCTGTTTCCTTAAATAACGTAAACATCCAGTGAACGGTCCCGACACTTGGATGATGTAGTCTAGGATACCGAGCAGCATACATAGCACACGCCCGTTGGTAATTTTGATCACAATAGCCCTACATAAACACGATATCGACCTTTTCCGCAATTGGTAAACGGACCATTTTAACACGGGTAATATATCACGAGGCAAATACCGCCCGCACTGGTGGAATGTTACGTGATACCACGTAGTTATACGTTTGTGACTATTACAGCGCCATCCATCACAATGCGAAAAAAGTGGTCCAACAAAAAATTCATATTTCTTTACGTACTACACGAATATGTAATAAAAAATGGGGGGGGGTTCCTTTTTAAAAAAAACGCAGTTGATTCCGGTCACCTATGGCAGCGTCATTTAGGGGGCCAACCATAGCGCCATCTGGTTTCACCTTTCAAGCTAGACGAGTTTCGTTCTTCGTAGTTTTTTCGTTTGATGCTTATTTCGTGAGATATTTGGACCGGTCACTACCAATGGGCCACCCTGTATATGCAGGATTCTTCCCAGAGCTTGTGACTGCCGGTGTATACATGTATACAGAATCCCTTGTTACCCAGACGAATTCATCTAAGCCTCAGTGCATTGATATGCGGTGCTTGGAGAAGAAGGGAGGACGACTATGTGATAACTGGCAATTTTTATATACGCATTTTTTTTTTAGTATTTGGACAATCTGTGACCGTCATATCGCAACAGTGTTAGACAGCATAACGCTCGTTTTCCACTGACCTGGAACCCAGATCGCTAACAATTGGGCTAAAATTGAAAAATCGGTACAGAATCCTATTTATGGCCAATGTAGGTAAGCTTGTTTCAACAGCGGTGACGGAAAGTGTAGAATTTCACAAGGTAGATGTGGAAGAGTAATCTCTCCTAATTACAAGGCTCACAAAAAGACTTTTTTACCTAAGGACTAAGAGTTGCTACGTACAGTTTAAACAGTGGTATAATCGAGGAAGAAAGGTTAAATAAGGCGCTAAAATGGTCGAAAGAAGGAAGACATCATGACACATTAGAGAAGAAGATTTAAGGGTTCTAGTAGGATTCAATATTGGCAAGTGAAGAGCTTTTTGAAGCTTGATCACGTAATTATGAGTTATCATTGGTTAAACGACAAGATGAAGTTACTGGTATGACCTGAACTGGTGTTACAGAAGGCTGTTAAAAATTAAATTGGCATGTAAAATTTGATACGAAGAGGTACTGCGTAGAACATTCGAATGTGGTGAAGTTGTTGGAGAATTTTTACTTGAATAACAGATGGGTTAGTGGAACATCTGGAGATAGCTTGGGGCAGATTGGGATCAGCCTGGCATAAATACATGAGGATATAACGACACAGTGATGCGAATTGGAATTCGAAGTTGATTGTGCAAGAATTTTACTGACACCATCACATATACCGAGTAGTTATAATGCGAATAACAAAATACAGGCTGTGGTATGTACAGAGGCATACGGACAGCTGTTGGCTACCTTTTTTTCGCGAAAGGAGTACGACAGGAGGTGGCTAACGTTGGTAGACAGCTTACACTACACTCGTTCGTCCTGTGTTTGAATATTGCTGCGCGGTGTGGGATCCTTACCAGGTGGGATTGACGGAGGGCATCGAAAGGGTGCAAAACAGGGCAGCTCGTTTTGTATTATCACGTAATAGGGGAGAGAGTGTGGCAGACATGATACGCGAGTTGGGATGGAAGTCATTATAGCAAAGACGTTTTTCGTCGCGGCGAGATCTATTTACGAAATTCTGTCACCAACTTTCTCTTCCGAATGCGAAAATATTTTGTTGAGTCCAACCTACATAGGTAGGAATGATCATCAAAATAAAATAAGAGAAATCAGAGCTCGAGCAGAAAGGTTTAGGTGTTCGTTTTTTCCGCGCGCTGTTCCGGAGTGGAATGCTAGAGAGATAGTATGATTGTGGTTCGATGAAACCTCTGCCAAGCACTTAAATGTGAATTGCAGAGTAATCATGTAGAAGTAGATGTAGGAAATGCTATCGGCGAAGCACCACACAGTGATTTAAGAGTATACAGGGTGTTACAAAAAGGTACGGCCAAACTTTCAGGAAACATTCGTCACACACAAAGAAAGAAAATATGATCTGTGGACATGTGTCCGGAAACGCTTACTTTCCATGTTAGAGCTCATTTTATTACTTCTCTTCAAATCGCATCAATTATGGAATGGAAACACACAGCAACAGAACGTACCAGCGTGACTTCAAACACTTTGTTACAGGAAATGTTCAAAATGTCCTCCGTTAGCGAGGATACATGCATCCACCCTCCGTCGCATGGAATCCCTGATGCGCTGATGCAGCCCTGGAGAATGGCGTATTGTATCACAGCCGTCCACAATACGAGCTCGAAGAGTCTCTACATTTGGTACCGGGGTTGCGTAGACAAGAGCTTTTTTGGGGGAGAGCAAGCTAAATGGAACACCCTGCATATATGCGTAATAACCAAGAAGGATGAATAAAAATGGAAGTTCAAAGGGTATAAGGCTGGGTTTCGGTCCTTCTCCTGGCTATTAGTCCAGGGAGCAATGCCAGAAATAAAATATATTTTCGGAAGCTGGATTAAAATTCTGGGTAAATGAATGTCAATAATAAGACTCACCGGTGACATTGCGAACGAGGGAGAACTACAAGAGATACTGAATGGAATATAATGTTTATGACCACGGAATAAGGGCAGAGAGTAAACCGAAGAAAGACGAAAGTAATGAGAAGCACCAGAAATTAGGTTAGCGACAAGTTTCCTATTGAAATTGGGAACCACGATGGAGACGATATGAATAAATTCTGCTACACTAGACGCAAAACAACACAAACTGACGAAGCAGTAAGGATTTAAAAATCAGACTAGCAAGGGCAAAGAGGGAATTCCCAGTCGAAAGAAGTCTACTGATGAAAACATTGGCCTTAATTAGAGAAAGGAATCTCTACAAATGTAAGTCTGGAGTACAGTGTTGTACGGTAGTGAATCATGGGCTGTGGAGACGGAAAAGAAGAGAGTGCAAGCGTCTGAAATATGGTAATACTGAAATGTTTATATGTAAGAGTGGTATGGTGACAGTAGTCTCAAACCAGATCTGCCATTCCATTTCAGAAAACCAAGAGAATCTGCATGAGATAAGGCGTTTTTAACGCAGAATAACAATATTGAGCATTTCTTTCATAACGGAAGAACCATTTACACACAGGAAAGGGGAATATATTGCGATTTCCTGCTTCTGAATACCGTCAGTGCTGCTTTTGGTGTATTATGAAATCACAGGAAATGAACGGCGTTTTGTATGCAGTAGATAACGTTTATAGTCCATCCTCCGTTTTCCTCAGTCTCCCATTTTTCCTGGTAAAGCGCTGACGTTTCTGTGCTGCAGCGTTCCTCTGCGTGACAAATGGGCGAAATGAAATACCTATATCGGCCGGCACTGGACGTCAGGTGGCTCTCCTGTACCAGAAGACCACAAAAACAGAGCCATCGGTAGCACGGTATTAACCTTTCTTTTCGAGCGAGAAAAGATCAAATGTCAGGGCGCGGTATAGCTCTGTGCACGATATTGCCATTCCATCGTGCTTGTCATCCATGTGGACTTTTTTCTTTTTACCCTCAGAAACACTGAGCCCAACGAAGTCAGTTACAAATATTGTTTGTCAACCCACTTCTGCAGTTTTCCATTCGTCTACAAAGTAAAGTTTTCATGAACAGCTTCACATCAATCAATCTGGAATTCGCTACGTTCATAATTTTTGTGCTTGTCTCAGTTTTATTTCTTGTACTTTCGCTTCAGGTCTGTATACTATTTTCCTGACACGTGTTTTTCTGAAATAGACTGTTGTTTCTTACCGTCAAAAAATTGCTTTTTGGCGTTTTGTTTCACGTTAGAGACATATATAGATTTTATAATGAGGCAGCTTCTGAGAGGACAAATTACATTATGTTAAACGCTGGACCAGCTGCTCTTCTCATTGTATATAAATGATCTCTTATGGTGTAGTGACAAAACAGAAAATTGAATGAATGACACATAATTTTCACTTCAATTACTAACGGATACGTAGTGTTCTGTTAGAGGGAGGATGTAATTTTGTCACCAATAGAAAGCGAAGGGAGAAATACAGTAGTAAAGTGGATTCCCTAAGTTTTATGGATAGGTATTTAAACAGATTTCATTAACCAGTTTGTTTTATCTTTTTCTCCTTTTTCATCAGGTAATTATTCTTTTGAACAGTTTTATACCGCCATCATTCATTTTTCATCTGAAGCTAAGATTTGCTACAACACTTACATCCTATAATGAGAATCATATGTCTTACGTAGTCGTTGCCCTTCCAGCACTGCTTCTCCACCGAGCGCATTTGTGTAGTGTTTTGGGCACCGGTCTCGCATTCTGGACGACCGTGGTTCAAATCCATGTATCCTTATTTAGGTTTCCGTAATCCTCGTTAAGATTAATGATGAGCTGTTTAGTTTTACTTCCCCTTCATCTCCAGTTGATGCTTGTGCTCCATTTAAGTGACTTCGTCGTCAACAGAATGGTAAAACTTAAGCTTCCTACTTCATTTCCGCACCGGCTCATTCACAGTCGTCATACACAGGGTGTTACAAAAAGGTACGGCCAAACTTTGAGGAAACATTCCTCACACACAAATAAAGAAAAGATGTTATGTGGACATGTGTCCGGAAACGCTTAATTTTCATGTTAGAGCTCATTTCAGTTTGTTCTTCCACCTACGCTCAATGGAGCACGTTATCATGATTTCATACGGGATACTCTACCTGTGCTACTAGAACATGTGCCTTTACAAGTACGACACAACATGTAGTTTATGCACGATGGAGTTCCTGCACATTTCAATCGAAGTGTTCGTACGCTTCTCAACAACATATTCGGTGACCGATGGATTGGTAGAGGAGGACCAATTCCATGGCCTCCACGCTCCCCTACCTCAACCCTCTTGACTTTCATTTATGGGGGCATTTGTTCCAACCAATGTTTTTTAACTTCATTTTGTAGCTCTTGTTGAGGGTATAAGTTTTATGTATCCCCAGGGATGTATGAGATACGGAGCAGAAGTTCAATTTTTTAAATGGAACCATGCACATTTTATTCAAGAATATACTTACCTTCTACAAGAGCTATTCAAAAGTGGATCACATTGGACGATCTTTGTCAGTAAAACGTAGTCGTGCAAAAGATAAAGAGTACATAGTTTGTGAAGCAACATAACTGTTTACTGCCTTGATTGTACACAACACGTACCCAATGTAGTGCTGTAGTAGAGGTGTGGGTTTTGTTTATGATTTCCGACTCATGTAAAGATAAGTACTCCCTCCCCCGCGCACCTCATTTGTTGTTGCTTTAGCGTACAGTATAACGCATACCAGTGTAGTTGTGCATCAGAGTAACTTAGTAACTACATGGCGATAGTACACATTGTACATACAATTTTTTTGTGTAAAGATGTATTATGTACAATCTTGACGATAAGGTAGAAAAGCTGCTGATTTACGGAGAAAGTACATTGACAGAAAATACACTCCTGGAAATTGAAATAAGAACACCGTGAATTCATTGTCCCAGGAAGGGGAAACTTTATTGACACATTCCTGGGGTCAGATACATCACATGATCACACTGACAGAACCACAGGCACATAGACACAGGCAACAGAGCATGCACAATGTCGGCACTAGTACAGTGTATATCCACCTTTTGCAGCAATGCAGGCTGCTATTCTCCCATGGAGACGATCGTAGAGATGCTGGATGTAGTCCTGTGGAACGGCTTGCCATGCCATTTCCACCTGGCGCCTCAGTTGGACCAGCGTTCGTGCTGGACGTGCAGACCGCGTGAGACGACGCTTCATCCAGTCCCAAACATGCTCAATGGGGGACAGATCCGGAGATCTTGCTGGCCAGGGTAGTTGACTTACACCTTCTAGAGCACGTTGGGTGGCACGGGATACATGCGGACGTGCATTGTCCTGTTGGAACAGCAAGTTCCCTTGCCGGTCTAGGAATGGTAGAACGATGGGTTCGATGACGGTTTGGATGTACCGTGCACTATTCAATGTCCCCTCGACGATCACCAGTGGTGTACGGCCAGTGTAGGAGATCGCTCCCCACACCATGATGCCGGGTGTTGGCCCTGTGTGCCTCGGTCGTATGCAGTCCTGATTGTGGCGCTCACCTGCACGGCGCCAAACACGCATACGACCATCATTGGCACCAAGGCAGAAGCGACTCTCATCGCTGAAGACGACACGTCTCCATTCGTCCCTCCATTCACGCCTGTCGCGACACCACTGGAGGCGGGCTGCATGATGTTGGGGCGTGAGCGGAAGACGGCCTAACGGTGTGCGGGACCGTAGCCCAGCTTCATGGAGACGGTTGCGAATGGTCCTCGCCGATACCCCAGGAGCAACAGTGTCCCTAATTTGCTGGGAAGTGGCGGTGCGGTCTCCTACGGCACTGCGTAGGATCCTACGGTCTTGGCGTGCATCCGTGCGTCGCTGCGGTCCGGTCCCAGGTCGACGGGCACGTGCACCTTCCGCCGACCACTGGCGACAACATCGATGTACTGTGGAGACCTCACGCCCCACGTGTTGAGCAATTCGACGGTACGTCCACCCGGCCTCCCGCATGCCCACTATACGCCCTCGCTCAAAGTCCGTCAACTGCACATACGGTTCACGTCCACGCTGTCGCGGCATGCTACCAGTGTTAAAGACTGCGATGGAGCTCCGTATGCCACGGCAAACTGGCTGACACTGACGGCGGCGGTGCACAAATGCTGCGCAGCTAGCGCCATTCGACGGCCAACACCGCGGTTCCTGGTGTGTCCGCTGTGCCGTGCGTGTGATCATTGCTTGTACAGCCCTCTCGCAGTGTCCGGAGCAAGTATGGTGGGTCTGACACACCGGTGTCAATGTGTTCTTTTTTCCATTTCCAGCAGTGTAATTTAGAAACTTGCATTTTTATGTTAAGTACAATTAGAGAATACTTTGATCTTTACGCTATTATGTCTAAATTGTACTTGGCTGTAGATACCTGTAATGTAATTTGCTGTAGGCGGGCGAAATTCTGTTTATTCATAACTATTGTACAGCAGACGACTCCTTGACAAGCAATCGCCTTCTCACTGAATGTTTGGTCGTCTCGTTTCTCGCCTACTTGAAAGTGGAAGCTTAAACGCTCGATCTCGAAGTCGTCGTAGAAGAAGAACAGATGAAGCTGCTGAAGTCGCTGTGCTCGCTGCCGTAGCCGTGGATCTTCAGGCCAGCATATGACGAAATTAATTTGAAGTTGGTGTCTCGGAAACAAGTGCACATGGCATTCTGCGTCGTCATGAATTCCGTCCTTACCATGTTCACTTACACCAACAACTTCATGGTAATGCCTTCAACAATATGGCTCAGTTTTATCTTTGTGCTCAGCAAACTCTTCTGACGAAACTTAATTTCTTCTAAGATGTTGTTTTACTGACGAGGCGTCATTCTCAAAGAAAGTGAAACGTCCCCTTTGAAAAATTGTACAAGACTGTGCTTAAACTGACACAATATTTTTAGCGCAACGCAATCTGACTTTCAATAATCCCTACAAAACAATGGCCCTGACTAACTTTAACCTATACCTTTCACAAATCACTTACCTCACAAAAATCTTCGTTACTCGAACTACTGCAATACAGCGAGCGCCACTATTGCCAGCTAAATAAAAGATTCAAACTCCAGAAGGCACTAACTACTGATAGGGATAGTTAGCAAATGAAAGATATTAATAGAGAACAAACAATGTATTTACCTTAATAGTCATAATATATATAGCAGTTCATGACAAATTACAAAACTCCGCCATCTCTCTCCCCACATCCACCACTGCTGGCGGCTCACCTCCAACTGCGCAACGCTACGCGCTGTTCACATCCAGCTGCCGCTGCCCAACACTACAATGACAGACAACAATGCAAACTAGCCACAGACTGCACACAGCACAGCCAGTGATTTTCGTACAGAGCGCTACGTACCGTTGACAATAAGAAAACATAAACAGCCTACTTACAAAAGGAATTGTCAATATAAGAAATATGCATTATTGGTCCGTGAAGAATCGTTGCTGGCTCCGACAGGTATAGCATCAACATCCCTGGAACGTTAATGTTTGGTGCGGAAATTATTGGAGTTGCCATTATCGGACCTTTCTTTGTAAATGGCAACCAAAATGTCAGGAAATGTGCCCGATTTTTAAGACGCACTCTTACTATTCTCTTGGACCCCATATCTTTGAGCTAGAGAATGGTCATGTGGTATCAGCATATTGGAAACCCAGCGCATAAGGCCTTACGAGCTCGACGAATTCTATACCGTAAATATCCTACTGATGAATTGGACGTGGTAGGCCAATTAGTAGACCTTCCCGATCTCTGAACCTTACACCGCTCGTTTTTTTCTGAGGGGAGCAGTCAAGGATGCTGTCTACCAAACTGTTCCAGCAACACCAGAGGACATGGAGCAACGCATTTTTGTTGCTCGCAGAGCCATTACAGAGGAAGTAGTAGCACGATGTAGGACGTCCTTAGTCCACAGAGTCATCCTATGTATGAATGCCAATGGTCACCATCTTGAGCATGTTATGTAAACGCTCTGTTCTTCATGTAATGATAGTATCACCGTCAAAGTTATTCAAAAAGGGCCATGTTACTTCTGCATTGTCATTCGCACTGTAATGTATTACGGTACAATAACAAGATCCACATACTATTGCAGTCAATGTAGACTGGTTACTTGTAAAATGTTCAAACGTGCCTTGAAGAGGTGAAATGATTTGGTTAATGAAATGCAGTGAAGTGATACTTAAATTAGAGAAGTTATGTATTATTTGCCGTTTCGATAGCTACTAGTTTCGTTGTTAAAATGGTACAGTTTGACACAGTTTTGAATACCCCTTGCGGAGGATGAGTGTATTCTTGAATAAAACGTACGTGGTTTCACTTAAAAAATTTAGCCTCTACATATCTCGATCTGCGGGGTTACGTAAATCGTATACCCTCAGGACGGACTACGCAATGACGTTAGTACGCATTGGTTGAAACAATTTTTCATTTAACACGTCAGAAAGAAATTATTTTGGATGACCAATATAAAGGGATACTCATTTTTCCCTATGGATTACACATATTTTCTAATGATTTCGAAATTCTGTAACCATTTTACATTGTTAAACACTTTTTCTGAGTCGTGGGAGAAAATAAGGCGGAGAGTACAGATAACCTTCCGTCGAATTTATAAAATAATTATGCGGAAATAGAAAACGACTATTCAAGTTGGTGTGTAAAATCTAAGACTAAAGACATCAGACTTGTGAAAAAATAGAATTCACATAATTCCGAGTATAGCATGGGCAGGCAAGTGCGAAAATTGTCATATAATCAACTTAACAGTTCATGCATCCAAGTGCTGACAGAACCAATACACAGAAAAATAGATAAGGAAACTAAGGATCTCTGACAGTGGTTGAGACGCCAGAGAGAGAGTCTAACATTGGACTTGGCAATCAAATGTATAAGTATACCTTGTCATGCTCAGAAGCCTCACAAAATGATACAACGAAATGTGCACCAGATATAGCAACATAACCATCACTTCAATTTTCCCCAAAATTAATACGAGGGCCGTTCAGAAAGTAACCTCCGGTTGATTTAAAAAAATACACCAAGTTAAATAAAAATATTTTAATATATACATCTTACAACTACATCTTTGCACTATTTTTCTACATAGTCTCCATAGCGATTGAGGCACTTATCGTATCTCTTCACAAGCTTTGAAATTCCTTCTGCATAAAAATCACCCGCTTGTGCCTGGAGCCAGCCTGTGACCGCATCTTTGAGCTCTTCGTCGTCATCAAACCGCTGTGACCCGAGCCATTTCTTCAAATGCATGAAGAGGTGATAATCAGTTGGCGCCAGGTCTGGGCTGTAAGGTGGATGGTTGATAACGTCCCACTTGAAGGACTCAAGAAGGGCCGTTGTTCTGCGAGCAGAGTGAGGACGGGCGTTATCGTGCAAAAAAACGATACCGGAAGTCAGCATACCTCGGCGTTTGCTCTGTATAGCCCGTCGTAACTTTTTTATTGTTTCACAGTACACGTCTTGATTAATGGTCGTACCACGTTCCATGAATTCAACCAACAACACCCCTTTGGCATCCCAAAACACCGTTGCCATCAGTTTTCTGGCAGAAAAATCTTGCGAGGCTTTTCTTGGTTTGGTAGGCGAATTTGAATGTGCCCACATCTTTGATTGTTCTTTTGTCTCAGGGTTCACGTACTCGTACTTAATCCAGGTTTCGTCACCGGTCACGATTCTGTTTAACAATGGTTCTCCTTCGTCCTCATAACGTGACAGAAAGTCTAATGCAGAGGCCATTCTTTGAGTTTTGTGGTGGTCGGTAAGAATTTTGGGCACCCATCGTGCACAGAACTTACGGTAACCCAATCTTGCTGTCACTATCTCGTACAAGAGAGTCTTAGAAATCTGTGGAAAACCAGTAGACAACTCCGACATTGAGAAACGTCGATTTTCACGAACTTTTGCATCAACTGACTGAACGAGTTCGTCAGTCACCAATGATGGTCTACCACTCCTCTCTTCATCATGAACGTTTTCTCGTCCACTTTTAAATAAACGTACCCATTCACGGACAACTCCTACACTCATAACTCTTGGTCCGTACACGGCACAAAGCTCACGATGAATAGCTGCTGCAGAATATCCTTCGGCTGTAAAAAACCTTATGACAGCACGCACTTCACATTTGGCGGGGTTTTCTATTGCAGCACACATTTCAAACTGCCACAAAAACTAAACTAGCGCAGGTACGACGTTCACTCGACCACGGCATGATGGCGACTGACCTGTTGAGTGCGTGAACGCACAGATGGCGTCGCTACTCCCCCCACAACCCGCACTGTGACCGATCGGAGGTTACTTTCTGAACCGCCCTCGTATTATTTTATAAGTGAAAATTCATCATTCAGTCTCATGTACAAAATTTGCTTCTCCAGATACTGCTGCAAGGACTGCACGAAGTAATGTTACCCAGGAAACTAACAATCATCTGGAGGCTGTGTAAGAATGTGATCAACATTACGCAGATCGAAGCCCATGTACGCTATGCAGCCCTTGTGCATATTTTATAAATTTGGTAGCTTTGTGAGCACACTTAAAGACAACTGGCACTATCCTTAGCGTGGTGCAGTCTGCAAGACAAAGACATACCCCAGCATGCCCCACCAGTCCTTGCTCTCCACGAACAGCAATAATCAGACTTCTGTGGACCAACACAACTCTGGATGTCCCGTATTGTAGCCATCACGACTGTACACTCCTATTATCCTCGGCAAAACACTACCTGGCTCATCAAGTGACTCTGCAGTTTTACACTGTTAAATGGCTCCATGACACACACTCTTCAAGCACCTAGGCCATAGTGGCTGCCAGTCCCTCGGACAAACGGGTGCACTGTCACGAACAACACGCTTCAAGAATACTTGGTTCCACTGTTGTCTCACAAGCTTGTGGACAACAGGAAAACACTGGCTGGTCAACTCTTCATAGGTACAGAACTGCTCAACTGTGTTGACAGCCCACCAACCACTTCTCGTCTCTCCAAGTGCACACTCCAAGACTGCCCAATTCCACTGTTGTCCTACATACTAGTTGACGGCAAGATAACATAGACCAGCCAATACTCTATGCATGTGGGGCCACTGACTTGTGGAGCCAGCCTCCAAACTGCTACCCAGCAACCCTTTGCACACCCTCAAAGGCTACCTAGTTCCACTGTTGTCCCACATCAAGACAACGTACGCCAGCCAATGCTCCATATACACAGGGCCACTCAGTTGTGTTTCCAGCCCGCCAACCATAACTCGTCGTTCTAAACAAACGCTACAAGACCAGGAGATGCCGTTGCTCGCCGAAAAACTCAAGGAACCAACCAGTCAAGGACGAAGATAACACTGGACTTTGAACCATCCATGTCTCTGACCCCTCTTATAGTTACTGTCAGTCCAGTGCCGTACCGGGCCAAGCGCTGGATTTAAATTATGGCTGCTGCGCTGCCACACATCTCACTACATCCCACTGTAGCTCATGGCCGTTCCTCAACTCGAAGTGGAGGTGCACTTGGCTGCTTAATGTTTTGTGAACTTTCTACCACTGCAGGAACACATCACCAAACTTGGAGCCAACGGCCATGTAGTGGAGAACTTCAACTGTGGCGCTAGTCGCTTTATCGTGGCACACTATACATAACGAACTTTACTCCTGTTTAACCGTTTCCTGGTGCTATTGATGTTATCCTATATTCCTTTCATAAAAATCCTCGTCATCCTTTCATTTCACTTCACATCTATCCCTACTCTTTATCTAGATTCAATCTTCGCTATTCCCTGGCCAGATTTCTAGCTTACCCATGCACACTTTTGATATTCCATGCACAGACAGAAACCCTGTTACTCTTTCTAAGGGTATTCAACCGTTTGTAATGGTTACCTCCTCCTTGTTAGTCATCTGCCAGAGACCCGAACTGCTGACTGATACAGAATCTTTTGCTCAATTAAAGGATCATCGTGATACATTTTCAGTTACAAGTAACATGTCTTGTGGATACACATTGTGTGTCTTTAACGCAGTCGTTTCCATGACCTGCATCGCATGTGGTTCACTACTGCTTATTCGTCTGCATTCCAGGGTTTATTTCCCATCCCCGTGCAAAAGGACGCTGTGAGCCTCCGCCCTCTATGACACGGCTCTTGGCAGAATGAGGCTGACTTCACATTCCAGAAGCTTTTGAGCTCCATTGCAGATGATTTTTAGTCAATATTTAAGCAACAGCTGGATTAGAAGTCAGGACTACTCGTCAAAGACGTTACTTCTGCGCCATGGTGAGCATTTGTATAACTATAAAATACACTGAGGTGACAAAAGTCATGGAATACCTCCTAATATCGTATCGGACTTCATTTTTCCAGGCTTAGAGCAGCAAATAGACGTACCAAGAACTCAACATGTCACTAGTATTCCTTGTAGAAATATTGAGCCATGCTCTCTCTACAGCCGTCCATACTTGCGGAAGTTTTACCGGTGCAGGATTTTTTGCACGAACTGACCTCTCGATATGTTACATAATTGTTCCACGGAATTGACGTTGGGTTGTCTGTGTGACCAAATCAGTATTTCAAATTGTCCAGAATGATCTTCAATCCAATCGCGAGTAATTCCTGCCGCCCAGTGACATGGCATATTGTCATCATAAAAATTCCATCTTGTTCGGTAACATGAAGTCCATGAATGGCTGAAAACTTCGTAATGATGTTTCGTGACAGCCGTATTGACAGTTGAGCCAGTTATGATCATTATTATGAGATAAACTTTCATAATTAGCGAACTATGTAAATAACGGCTCCAACAGAAAATTTAACATCTACTATAGCTCCAACAGCATCAAATAAGCGAACTTGTACAATAGTGTGACAGCAACTGAAACATCCATGTCAAATGCATATCAAGACGATTGCTATAGCCTGATGTTGGCATTCACTCCAAAATAGGCATATAGTAATAAACAATGTAATCAAACAGAGCAGCGCATTTGGTCTGATAGCATAATATAATAATGTCCTTATATGACATACACGACGCAGTGGGCCCAGATTAGTACAAAAAGATAACATGTAAAGTTTATACTTTAGGTCGTGGTGTTACCCAGCTTTTCGTTGTATGCTATAATTTTAGCGTTTCCTTGTCGTAGCGTGTAGTCAAAAGAAGCATTGGATACATTCCTAGTGAATGTTTTCCCACATGAATTTACTTTATCAAGGAAAACGTATTCTACACATGTTGGACTTGTTAGATGAGCCTCCAGGCCAGGGATGCAGTAATACTCGTCCTTCTTCGAAGAAGACCAATATGTTCCCTGTCACCAGCGCGTGGGAATTGTCCAGTTGAAATATGGTACGTGAAGTTAGGTGAAGTGAGGATGCGAAGGAGCGTGTAGTACTCAATTTTTCCTCAATACATACAGTCGAAATCACATGCTAAAACCCACTTGGTATTTTTTCCGCTGTTTTCCTCAACAATATAAAACGGTTGCACTGTAATTATGTCTTACACATCACTGATGACTCTACTGCAGGTAAGGGAGAAAAGAAATCATTAAATTTCGATACTCATACATCAGTGAAGTAACTTAATTTCGTGAGAGTGGAGTAACATTTTGTTTTCTAGTCGGACAAGAAAGAGGGACGCTGGCTTTTCTGTCACCTCGCTCAGATCTCAGTAGAGTTTCTTAAATAAGACTAAAGCCAACTGCCTCAGATTACTTGTCCAATCCGGGGAGACACAGCCTTCGAAGTAATGTTGAATATGCATCTGACAAATGCTTCCAACAACTAGTCAGACGACTCAAAGGCGCAAGACATTCTGGCTAAAAAAAAAAAAAAAAAAAAAAAAAAAAAAAAAAAAAAAAAAAAAAAAAAAGCCGATTCTTTCCAGAGAGTCACCAGTGAGAGGGTTTGGTTACCATGATGCCATTACAGGTATGATGGCTACCAAAGGCCAAAAATGTTATCAAGAAAACTAGAGAATATTTGTTATAGACAGTTTTTTAGCTTCCTTGATGATGATCTGTGTACCTTAAGTTAGGATGGCGAACGCAGAGCATTAGCGGTAAAAACTGAAAGATGTTGTAAACCACATTACTAATATATACTGTAAGTAAAGTAATGAAAAAAGTAATTTTTGAGACCGTTTATGTTGGAGTATAGCGTTTTTTAAATTGATTAAAAATGAATATGAACAGTCCCAATGCAAGAAACGTTTTATTTTATAAGGTTACCGGTTTTGGTCTGCTTTAGACCATCTTCACACCTACCACCATGATGGCAGACGGTGGCAGTGACCGGAGTAGGCGCTACGACTCTATGAATGCTAACTGAGACGTAGCGCCTGCGCTGTTCACTGCCACCATCTACTATCATGGCGGTAGGTCTCAAGACGGTCTAAAACAGACCTAAACCGATAACCTCATAAAGAAAGAAATTTCTTGCGTTGGGACTGTTCATATTCATTTTTAAGTAATAATAAAAGAAGGCGAAGGCCTATCTTGGTTTAATGGTAACATTCGGAAAAGGATCGAAAACAATACTACACCGTGTAAGAAATGCCTTGTCTGAAACCTACAATAAGTTTCACAGATGTAGCTATGCAACGAGCATACAGGATACAAAATGGCCTTGAACTGTCGGACACCTACATACAGTGGCAGGGGCAAATTCTTGACGCCATTATGCCCTACCCATCACCCCCTGCCCTCCTCTCCCCTAAACCACACCATTTTCTTGGACATTCGCCAGCCAGAGAGCATGGTACAATGAACCCTCATTTACTCGTATTAAATATTACAATGTTATTTCTACATCTAAACTGACTGTATTCTTGTTCTATGACGTTACAAAATGCATGTGGCTCCCTTGTTATCCCTGTTGCTCTAACTTGCAGGTTAAGGCGCGCTTGGAGACGACTACAGTAGTCTTTGTGCCACAGTAAAAGAGAACTTCAAATAAAGGAAAAAGTCTCTATTATTTATAAAAATACGTTAATTTTGTTCTATAACGGTAAAAATCACATGTGTCTCACTTTATTGAATCTACTTATGTGTCATATAGGCTAAGGTACACTTAACACCTGAAACAAGACTGAAGACTCTCACGTAAAGTGCTACAATCGTTTTCTCATGTCTAAATTGTCTGTAATATTTGTCTTCTGTAATGTTTATCTGCTTTTGATCGTTAGGCCCATTTAAGGTTATGTTCCACTGGTGGCACAAAAACAATTTTGCATCGCCTGATGTTTTTTTAGATGTTTTTCAGTAACATTTCGCTTCACAAAGCAATATTTTCGGAAGGGAAGAAAATAATACATCGTGTTCTACACTACAAAAATATAGCTGGCATTACAGATTGGTTATATATTGCCGTTCATCTTGAAATATTTAACACAACTTTATATTTGAAGAAGCCCAGATTGTGGTTGTCACACTGAGAAAGACTTCGACATTCACCGATCTGAGCTACGATGCCTAGGCTCTCTAAAATGTTTACACACTGTATCTCCTTTCCTTTTCCTAACAAACTGCTAAACAATACCTAGAGCTAACTCCAAGATAATATCTATAGCATGTTTACCCACCGCGTTATATTGTCCGACACTTCAGCACAACAAATCGTACTAAAAACAACGCATTTTTGACAGATCTTTGAGAAACGCCAAATACGACACCTTACCTTCGCAAACACTTAGATCAACATATTGGCTGGTCAGTTTGCTTGGCAGGCTTGCTGTGCAGCCATGAGTCTCAGAAATAGTTATGTCTTTGGACTCTTCGCAGAAGAGCTTGTGTTAAGTTTGGAAGGTAGGAGACGAGGTACTGGCAGAAGTAAGGCTGTGAGGACGGGGCGTGAGTCGTGCTTGGGTAGCTCAGTTGGTAGAGCACTTGCCCGCGAAAGGCAAATGTCCCGAGATAGCCAGCACGGTAGCTCCGCGTGTTCGGTCAGAGGGATAGCTGCCCTCTGTAATAAAGAAACTGAGTTAATAGATCAATGACAAACTGTAACGGGTGTCTTTCGACATCCGCCCAGAGCAGATAAAACGAACAAATGCCGGCACGGTAGCTCAGCGTGTTCGGTCAGAGGGCTGCTCGCCTTCTGTAATAAAAAAAAAAATTAAAAAAAAAACTAAGTTCATCGATCAACGACGAACTGAAACGGGTGTCTTGCGACGTCCGCCCCGAGCAGATGCAACGAACGAAAACGAATAGCTGGCACGGTAGCTCAGCATATTCGGCCAGAGAGCCGGTTGGCCTCTGTAATAAAAAACAGAGTGGAAGGATCAACCACCGAATTTGAACAGGATGTCTTGCGACGTCCGCAACGACCAAACACAACGATCAATAACGAAAAAAAAAAATTTGGTAGAGCACTTGCCCGCGAAAGGCAAAGGTCCCTAGTTCGAGTCTCGGTCCGGAACACAGTTTTAATCTGCTAGGAAGTTTCACCACCTCTGTTGCTGGAGGATTTTCATGTTATTAATTTTCTCTATTGTGTTTCCTGTGTTTTGAGGCTTCTGTTGTTTATGTATGTGTATGTTTTCTATTGGAAAGTGTGTGTTTATGGAAGATCGGGCTTTTGTGAAATCAATCGCTATATTTTGGATCTTTGGAAGGCTTGTTAAGAGTGCAACTGGAACTTAAGAATTCTTTTGTGTCATTGTTTTTGTTTCGTTCTCTGTGAGAGTTTGTGATGCTTTTCAAGGGAGTCTTCAAGTTCATTTGGTAGCTTTGAGTTGGGTCACTGGTTAGCTTGGCTATTTCATTTTGTTCTAAGAATTTTCCTGTTTTCTCAGTGTATTCTGCCTCTGTTGCTAAGACTAGAGAGTTCCTTTTCTCCACATTGGTGATGAGCGCATTTGTTGTTTCAGTTTTTTGTGTATACTGTTTGTGATTTTCTCGTCAGGTGTTTTGTGTCCGTATTTATGGAAGGTTTGTTATTTCTAATTATTTGTTTCATTTCCTCTGAAACTTGTTTGGCAAAGAAAATAAAATTGAAAGTGTTTTTTTTATGAAGGCAGACCTGCAATCCCATACCTTTGTGAAGATAGCTGAATGAGGATTTGAACTCAGCTTCCTTTGAATACAAGTCTTTGTGTTAACCATTGTACCACTTCACACAGGCGCCAATAATTATGTTACGGATAGATAATAAAAAATCGAGAAAGTCGACAAATGTTCCCATTCGGTAATTAAATAAAGTTGAGTTGAAGAGACTGCAAAACTAGTGGTGAAGGGAAGAAGAGCCCTGAGATATGAAGCTAACACGATAATAAGATATGCGTAACTAATGTAAAATATGACAACATTTTTGTATTGTGTCTGGGAAATGGGGGACAACAATGACTCGATATTTTATTTTCCAAGTTGCAGTGGTGAAAATTTTTATATGAGAATGAAGGTTGCCTTGTCGGCGCACAATGAAATTTAATACTGGTGGGCGGTTTGAACTTGTTAATTACTTGTGATTTCAATTGGAATTATGAGGCAGTCAAAATTATTTTCTCTAGGAATATTGACAGACCTTAAATACCAACACCTTCTTGTTAAGATACATCGTATTAGTAACCGTTGGCCCTTAGAATGGCTTGATCAATCTATTCGGAAAGCGACGCTTATTTTGTTTTTGTACATGAATGAGACGCAGAGTGCACTCGAAAATATAGAAACACAAACATAATTTAGCTCGAATGTAGCTCTCACTCGGATTTAATTTCTCTGGCTGGCTCAGCGCTCGTAGTACATGAAATTAACACACCGGCTCGAAAGGCGTCCGAGCACAAGCGCGACTCTGTAGAGGAGCACGCCGAGAGTAGACTTTTTTTTACCATTAATCGTTCTTTGTGTCTAACCTGCTTTCACTGTGATTAAATCACGCTCGAATTAGAAAATTAAATGCAGCGCCTGGCATCGATTTTTCGCGGCCGAAATTTAATTTCCGTTTTCAATTTGTCGGTCGCCCGCGCAGTTTTCTTTTCTTGCGCGCCTCGCATGCAGCCCCCGGTCGTCCCCGCCACCACCCTCGCCACCCGCACTCCCCCTCCCATCCGCCCACGCAACCCCCCCACACCCCCGCCCACCCTCGCCATGCTTTTTCTTCCGGACAGCCCACCGCACGCAGCGACACACGGCCGCCGAGTTGCTGGCCCGATAATCAGGCCTCTATTCACGGCCCACGCCATTCGCTTCTGCGCTAATCATGCAACAGTCCTGTCAACAATGTGCGTTTATTTGCGCGAATTTAAGACACGCGACTGCTTACTGTCGTGGTTGGAGTCACTGAATATGGAGTCCACGTGAAAGTCTGGAAAATCGCGTCGTGTAAAAGTGGTTGGTGCAAGTGGAAAACAGTTCTTAGCGTACGAACTGACTAATATATATTATTATTGAGGTCATCAGTCAGAAGACTTTTTTTTCATGCAACTGTCCACATCAGTCTGTCCAGCCCAACGGTCGATATATTTGCTTAACTACTCTAACTTACATTCATTTACACCTGCTTACTGTAGTAAAGAGTTCCTCTCCTTCTACAATTTCTAGCCCCACACGTCCCTCCATTAACAAAGTATCGATTCGCTGATGCCTGAGGATGTTTCCTGTCAACCGATTCGTTCTTTTTGATATGTTCTGCCACACATTTCTCTCCTCCGCAATTTGCTTCATTACCTCATCATTAGGCATCTGATCCGCCCATCTAATGTTCAGCATTCTGTTACAACGCCTCGTTTCAAAAGCATCTCTTTTTCTTGCCTGAAGTTTTTACTATTCTGAATGTCCCATGCGTGCAATGCTACACTCCAGACAATTATCTTGAGGAAAGAATTAAATTTAAATTTATACTCGCTGTTAAGAATTTTCTCAGCTTCAGAAATGCTTTCCTTGCTATTGCCAGTCGCATTTTATATCCTCTCAACCTCGGCCATCGTCATTTACTTTACTGCCAAATTAACGAAGCTCCTCTACTGCTTCACGTGTCTTACTTCGTAATTTAATTCCCTCAGCATTGTCTGAGTTATTAAACTTCATTCCAGTGTTTTGTTACTGCGCGTTTGTTATTCATTTTGTAACCTTGTTTCCAAGACACTATCTATTCCATTCAGTTTATCTCTCAGTTTTTTTGCTATCTCCGGTAGAATTGCAGCATCATCGCTTTTATTTTGTTCTCCTGAAGTTTATTTCACTTTTTAATTTTACTTTTTCCCCTTTACTGCTTCCTGAATTTTCTGTTGAATAACGTCGAGGATAAGCATCATCCCTGTCTCACACTGGTAGTGTATTGTGCAAGTGTACACATCTGTTCTCCGCAAGTCACTTTGCTTTGTGTGTAGTTGAGTGTATCATCACACAATTAACTTTTTCCCCTTCTCTGTCCCATTCGTGAATGGCGTGAGGGAAGGGTGTTTGTCAGAAATCCCTCGTATGTGCTGTAATTATTCTGATTTTCTCGTCGTGGCAAACCATGAGGTGTATCTGGTAGGGAGTAATACGTTACCCGACTCTTTCCAGGACGCACTCTCTCGAAATATCAGCTGTCAATTCTCCGTGATGCGCAACATCTCTGCTGCAGCATATACCACTGGAGTTTAATTGAGCATCTCTGAAATCTTCTCGTCCTCACTAAACGATCCCGTGACGAAACGCGTCACACTTCGTTGGATCGTCTCTTTCACTTTGGTAACCCTACACGGTCAGGGTTCCTGGCTGATAAAGAATATGCAGGAGTCGGTCGAACCAATCTTTTGTAAGTCAATTCTTTATTGGATGGATTTCGTTACCTTAACATTCCTCCAGTCAAGTAATCCTAATAGTTATCAACTTAGTTTTAACAACATAACATTTACGGAGAGATTACTTACAGGAATTAGGATGGGCATTAGAAGTGGAAACGTGAGTTGAAGTCTGTGAAGTAATGTGTACTACTGCAAAGGCTGGATAATGCTTTTTAAGGTAGCTAACAGAAAAAGCTATGAGCTAGGAGTGTGTAAACGAAAAACTAACATTGCGGTAAGCAGTAGCTATGCACGGTAGCAAGAAGGGAACATAATAATAATAACAATAATTTCGTGTGGCTCAGTGATCAATTCAGGTATTTCAATTGGACGCCACGTCGATGGCTTCGTGTTCCTAAACTACCCCACTTATTCCACCAGGTGGAGGGAACGTACAGTTCAACGTGGAATATGAACCACGAGTCGTTTCTCGCAGCTCTTAACATCGCTGGGACGTGATGAGCCTACGATAAAACACAACCTGAAAACTCTGTGAACCGAACGGGATTCGATTTCGCGGCCTCATTTTCTTCCGATCTGTTTCTTCGTCGTTTTTTCGTCAATGTTTCTGTGCGGATGACGCATAACATCTTTTAAATATCATTGATGAGAAATTCACTCTGTGGTTTTTTATTACGTAGGAGGACCATCACCCCCACCCAACAAACCGAGCTACAGTGCTGTCGATCTCACATGTACAGGCACACGCTCTTGCTTAGACAACAAGGTCCCACCCAGGAAGCAAACGTTCCAATGTAAGTAGGTAATACACGTACGCACAATTCGTCATGATTAAACATCTTTGAGGCAGCGCTTGGATTTTGACGATGTGATGTTTACAGGAAAGAATACAGATTTTTCTAAAGTGCACTACAGCATCCTTCTGAGTTTGGTAATTTTAACCTAAACATCTCCCAGGAATGAAACAGAAAACATACGGAGGACTGCTTAACACTAGGATGTAACATTCCTAAAACGGTAATTACGAGTTGGTAATCGAGTTTGCGAGATGAACAGCTATGCCAGCCACGATACTTCGGCAATATTAAACGATATCTCCCGCGAAGCAATGCAGTAGTAAAGGACTCGAGTGAAGTGAGTTCGCAGTTGACCTACAGCCATTTTGTTTTTCATAGTACTTGATTACCTTAGGTTACTTCAGCTGAATGCCAAGAAGCTATCCACTTCAGTGTTTCTTGTCGCCTCCCTTCTTGTACCCAGTTTTTTTTTTTGTTTGGCTACTTTTTACATTTTAATGTCTGTACTTACTTCTGTAGGGAATACCTTTTTAATTTGGACGCGCAAGTCGCCGAAGGGGCGTAAAATCGAAAGACTTGCACCCGGCGAACGATCTACCCGACGGGAGGCCCTATTCACACGACATTTTATTTCACTTTGTAATTTTGTAAGTAGGCTGTTTAGGTTTTCTTATTGGTAACGCCACGTAGCGCTCTGTATGAAGATCACTGGCTGTGCTGTGTGCAGTCTGTGGCTAGTTTGCATTGTTGTCTGCCATTGTACTGTTGGGCAGTTGGCTGTTAACAGCGCATAGCGTTGCGCAGTTGGAGGTGAGCCGCCAACAGTGGTGGATGTGGAGAGAGAAATGGCGGAGTTTTGAAATTTGTAAGACTGGATGTCATGAACTGCTATATATATTATGACTATTAAGGTAAATACATTGTTTGTTCTCTATTAAAATCTTTCATTTGCTAACTACGCCCATCAGTAGTTAGTGCCTTCCGTAGTTTGAATCTTTTATTTAGCTGGCAGTAGTGGCGCTCGCTGTATTACAGTAGTTCGAGTAATGAAGATTTTTGTGAGGTAAGTGATTTGTGAAAGGTATAGGTTAATGTTAGTCAGGGCCATTCTTTTGTAGGGATTTTTGAAAGTCAGATTGCGTTGCGCTAAAAATATTGTGTGTCAGTTTAAGCACAGTCGTGTATAATTTTTCAATGGGGACGTTTCAATTTCAATATCGTTAATAGTCAATAAGTAGATAAGTGGTAGTTTACGCGGTCTGAAGTAGTAGTACGAAAGCACAGTGTGGTCTCTGTCGTCATAAAATGTTTGAAACTTAAGTTAAAATAATTTTCGTTGTGGTAGTCTGAAGCCTCGAAATACAACAAAAGCTTTGGAAACGAAAAGTATAATAAATTTAAAATACATTTTCATGTCCTGCAAAGCGTCATTTCGATCATTAAATGGTTCAAACGGTTCAAATGGCTCTGAGCACTATGGGACTCAACATCTTAGGTCATAAGTCCCCTAGAACTTAGAACTACTTAAACCTAACCAACCTAAGGACATCACACACACCCATGCCCGAGGCAGGATTCGAACCTGCGACCGTAGCAGTCCCGCGGTTCCGGACTGCAGCGCCAGAACCGCTAGACCACCGCGGCCGGCAATCATTAAATCCTATTTTTAATCAACCTGGCAACAGTACGTCTATGAAAAGTCTGTAATACGTACCGTAGTTTTATTATGTTAAATTAGCAAATGCTTTACTTGCGCAGAATTTCATCTGATTTCTGTAAAGCGCTTCAGAGAAAACTTTTTGACGAATGTGTTAGCGGAGACTTCACGCCGGGATTCAGAAAAGGAAGTATAATACTCAATGCTACAGCAACTGAAACGGTTTCTTTAGGTAATGGTTTACAGTTAGACATTCAGTTTTGCTGGAGGGAACCGAGTATGTACTGCCAAATGGTTCTAGTACTTTTATATATGTGATGTTAAATACCGGAAAACAGACTGAGCACTGTAGAAGCTTCAAAAGATTTTTTTTTTATCTTTAGCAAGTAAATGGGACCCCTTTTACATTCCGCTGTAAAAGTAAATTACAAACTAAAATAAGTCAGAACGATGACTACCGCTGTCCTTCACCATAAATGAGTAACGCTATATTCTGCCGTTCATCTAAGAGAAGGTCGTCGTTAGTACTTCCAGGATATCTGCTGAGTTATGTACTTTTCTGGTTAAGTACATGAAGATTTAGATTAGGAGAAAAAAAGAAAAAGAGTAACTTGTTAGGTAGAGTGAACAAGTGGGTTGACTTAAGATGACATTAACTTAGGAGTAATAACTCACGTCGAAGAGTATAGGGAAAGTGTAGATTTCAGAGAAGGAAAGAAATTTGTCATGTCTTTGGCACGAGGCATTCTAGAGCTTTACTTTAAAATGCAGGGCGTTGCAAAATGAATCATCACTAGATTAAACGTAGAAGACATTTCGTGAAATCTGGTGAATCCTATTTGAACAATCAGTTTCCATACTTGTAGTGTGATATATATTTTTGTGTCTCGGAAAAATATACACATTATTCTCGAGGAATTCTGCATGGCAACCAGATTTTCGATTTCAAGTAACATCATATTTTCCGCGTAAAATGCTAAATCACATTCATAGTAGCTTTTCGCAAAATTCCAGTGTGACATGTTGTTGCTACTCACTAGTTTACAGCACACTCAGATTATAACTGTTAGAGAGGAAAGCAGATTTCATTCGTTTATTATGCATAACCCCTAATCAGTGCGATTATGTCACGGCTCCTGCCTGGCTGCAAGCAATTCGTTAAAGTATTCATATGTGACAAACTACTTTTTGTCAGTCGAAATTAGATGAGTGTTCAGTACTATATTTTGTTTAGCGGAATACATATTCTGTTCCTATTTTTCTACACACATATACAAATCAAACTTCGCAAATTCGCAAGCCACCTTACGCTGTGTGACACAGCGTGTATAAGAGTTTTTTTTTATTATTATTTCATTGATGTCTTAACACAAGTCTTATCAACCTGTCCCTTTTCCTTGTCAGTGTTTTCCATATATTTTACCTTCCTCTCCAATTATGTATAGAGCCTCCACATGCATTACCTTATCAGTCCACCTATTTTTCGACATTCGTCTTTAGGGCCACATCTTAAATGCTTCGATTTTCTTCTGTTCTGGTTTTCCCATAGCCCATGTTTCACTACCGTACGATACTGTGCTCCAAACGTACATTCTCAAAAATTTCTTCCTCAAATTAAGGCCTGTGATTGACACCAATAGAGTTATCTTGGCTTGGCATTATCTTCCTGCCAGGCTAATCCACTTTTGATGTTTTCCTTGCTCCGACCATCATTTTGCTGCCTAGGTAGCAGAATTCCTTCACCTACTTTGTGATATTTAATCCTGATGTTACGTTTCTCGATGTCCTAACTTCTGCTACTTCTTGTTACTTTCGTTTTTGTTACGTTTACTCTCAGTCCATAGTCTGTGTCCCATTAGACTGTTCATTCCATTCAGCAGGTCCTGTAATTCTTCTTTACTTTCCATCAGGATATAAAGGTCATCAGCGAATTTTATCATTGACATGATTCGACCTTGAATTTTAACTCCACTCTTGAACCATTCCTTATTTCCATCACTTTTTCTTCGATGTATAGATTGAACGGTAGGGGCGAAAGACTACATCCTTGTCTTACACGTTTTTTAATCCGAAGACTTTATTCTTTTTCGTCTGCTCTTGTTATTCCCTCTTGTTTTATATTACTTGTCTCTCCTTATAGCTTACTCATATTTTCCCAGAATTTGTAACATCTCGCAGCATTTGACACTGTGGATCGCTTTTTCCAGGTCAACAAATCCTACGAACATGTCTTATTCCCATTACCAACCACAACGTCAGAACTGGATCTCTTGTGACTTTACCTTTCCTCAAGCCAAAGTGATCGTCATCTAACCCGTCCTCAATTTTCTTTTCCATTCTTCTGTATATTATTCTTGTGAGCAACTTGGCTGTATGAGCCGTTAAGTTGACTGTGTGCCAATTCTCGCACTTGTCAGCTCTTGCTCGGAACTGTGCGGACGGTATTTTTCGGAAAATCAGATGGTATATTTTCAGACTCATACATTATACACACCACTGTGAATAGTACGATATTACAATTCCTGTGTTATTCTGATTACGATGCAAAGATCCTTTGGACATGCGTGTTTGTCCAGAGGAGTGGGCACTAGGGTGACTACAAACGTTATGAAGTAAATTAAGTGTATTCGCAATTCCATTCTGCAGCTGATGGTTGTCCTTATTCGTAGTTGCGAATACAATTAATGTATGTGAATATTCTTTTTGCTACCACATCCCCCGAATGGTCTTAGAAATTCTGATGTCTTCCTAAGCTCTTTTAAATTCTGACTCTAATACTGGATCCCCTATCTCTTCTATGTAGACTCCTGTTTCTCCTTCTATCAGATCAGAAAAGTTTTCCCCCTCATTGAGAGCTTCAATGTACTCTTTTCTTGTATCCGCTATTTCCTCTTCATTTAACAGTGGAATTCCCACTGCACTCTTAATGTTACCAACCTTGCTCCTAATTTCACCGAAGGTTGTTCTGACTCTTGTGTGTGCTGAGTCAGCCCTTCTGACAATCATTTCTTTTTCGATATCTTCACATTTTTCATGGAGGCTTTTCGCCCTAACTTCCTTGAACTTCCTATTTATTTTATTCATCAGCAACTTTTATTTCTTTACTCTTTAATTTCTCTGAAGATTTTTGTACTTCCTTCTGTCCTCAAACAACTGAAGCAGTTCTTCTGTTACCCATGGTTTGTTCGCAGTTATCTTCTTCGCACCGACGGGTTTCTTCCCAATTTATGTCATTGATCTTTGTAGGGATGACCTCTCACTTTTGTATAAGAATATTTGTTTAAAATTCTTTCTTCCCTGCTTCAAATACAAAGACAAAGATTCCTGCTTATGATGATCTATGAATATGGAATTAGTGTAGTTGGGAGACCTTTAAAAGTAGTAGAGACAAGACAGTGAAGGCAAGACAACCCTTATTTCTTACCTATGTGAATATATGAATAGCTCAGTATGTGTAATGGTTGCATGTAATTTCAATACTGAGTTACAGTCTCCAAGCGTCTGTTAACGGCAGGTGAGTGAATACCGCTAGACCGGCACTTAACTGCATGCGGAATGGGTATTTGTCGATGGTGCAATCGCGAGCAGAGCGGCAGACATCACATTGTTTTGGCCTGACCTTCAGCGTCCAGATGAGCACACCCAGTGCCTGCCCACTGCGCAGACGACAGACATGTCTATGTGGTTGACCCAACACTGTGGCTAATATACCAAACTTCATTCCATTGCTCAGTACTTACAATTATTACATCGTGGGAAGCAGGAGCAGGTGATACAGACATGAGCTGTACCCAAGTGGGGGGCCCTGTCTCACACAAACTGATTAAATAAAGAGTATGCAAACTGATTTGAACAGCATGTTATTGACACTGATTTGAATTTCATGTCATGACATCCTTCCTCTACTGCTCTTGAAATTGGTCAGTGGGTCACGTCGTCCATAAACAACCATTTTCAATGTATCCCAGGCATGTTTGATATGGTTCACGTCTGGAGAACATGCTGGCCATTCTAGTTGAGCGATGTTGTTATCCTGAGGGAAGTCATTCAAAAAATGTCCACGAAGACAAATGCATCGCCAGTATGCTGCCGATACGGTTGCACTGTTGGTCAGAGGATCGCATTCACGTATCGTACAGCCGTTACGGCACCTTCCATGACCACCAGCGGAGTACGTTGGCCCCACATAATTCCACCCCAAAACATCAGGGAACCACCACCTTGCTGCACTCGCTGGAAAGTGTGTCTAAGCCGTTCAGCCTGACCGGGTTGCCTCCAAACACGTCTCCGACGATTGTCTGGTTGAGGTCACATGCGACACTAATCGGAGAAGAGAACGTGGTGCCAATCCTGAGGGGTCTATTCGGCATGTTGTTGATCCCATCTGTACCGCGCTGCATGGTGTCGTGGTTGCAAAGATGGACCTCGTCATGGACCTCAGAATGAAGTTGCGCATCACGCAGCCTATTGAGCACAGTTTGAGTGGTAACACGACGTCCTGTGGCTGCACGAAAAGCATTATTCAACGTTGTGGCGTTGCTGTCAGATTTCCTCCGAGCCATAATCCTAAACAGCGGTTATCCACTGCAGTAGTAGCCCGTGGACGGACTGAGAGAAGCATGTAATCGACAGTTCCTGTCTCTCTGTATCTCCTCCATGTCCGAACAACATCGCTTTGGTTCACTCCGAGACGCCTACCACTTCCCTTGTTGAGAGCCCTTCCTGGCATAAAGTAACAATGCGGGCGCGATCGAACCGCGGTATTGACCCTCTGGGCATGGTTGAGCTGCGGACAACACGAGCCATGTACCTCCTTTCTGGTGGAATGACTAGAACTGATCGACTGTCGGACCCCCTGCGTCTAATAGGCGCTGCTCATGCATAGTTGTTTACATCTTTGGGCGGGTTTAGTAACATATGTGAACAGTCAAATGGACTGTGTCTGTGATACAACATCCACAGTCAACTTCTGTCTTCAGGAGATTTGGGAACCGGAGTTACGCAAAACTTTTTTTGATGTGTGTATATTCGGGTCACTGTTCATTTCGCTTCCATGTCGCAGCTTGTTGAACATGTAAATATCAATTTAAAATTTTTCATTGATAAGTCATGGACAAATAAATTCTAGGCTCCATGTTGTAGTGATGCAGGCAGCGTACAAAAATATCGTATGCAGAAAAAGCAATGGCGTCAAATGTTGCAGAGACAACTGTGATTCGTTACTAACTCGTACCTATAATATCCAGTTACTGTTGCGTCCATTTTCCATTTTATCTGGGTTTGGCGGTTAGGTTACATATCCTGCTACTTTCACATAATCTGGTGATGCTCCAAAAGGGTGAAACACATAATTAATATTAAACAATTTTGTTACCAAGATAGTTTTTATTCCGAAACCTCTTTAATCTTTATAAGTTAGTTGGTTTACAAAAGTAAGCAAGGAAAAAAGAAACACTTTCTACACACGTAGATACAAGTGCTACATGAACAGGTCTCATATTTTTAGTAACAATAATTAAGTTATTTAAATGTGGTCAACAAAGACAAAGTATAAACTATAGAAATGAACTGGTTTAACTGAAAGATTTCTTGTAAGACGTAAAAGTAACATGAGGTGCCATGGCGTGGAGGCAAAGAAATTGACAGCATGAGACTGATGTGGGAAGGGCGTGTCGGGTAGAAGTTATGGGATGGGGGGCGAAGAGGGAAGGGCGAAGGGGAAAGGCAAGACAAAGTTCTGTGGGTGTCGAAGAAAAAGTGGTATAAGGGTGTAAGATGGCTATTGTTTGATGATGTTATTGGGTGTGTTGATATTTGTAAAGGGAAATGACATATATGAAGAACTGTCGTCCGAGAAAAAATTATTAGGCAACGGTATCTGTGTCTGCGATGGCAGCACTGTGAAGTCGTAGAATCTTTGAGAGTCAGTGGTGGACAGCTGCGGTGTGCAGCAGGCGGGAGTCGTTGAGTTTGGGCCACCTTTGGAACTATGTGAGTTGCAGATTTATTACGAGGAGGAATGATGACTCAGAACAATGGTTGGATGGCATACAGACATAAAAAAGGTTTTGAAATGAAGAACAAGGTATTATTTCATGAGGTAAAAAGATTATTTTTTATTTGTGTGGACTTGCATTGTTGGTTTACTTCACCATCGTCACAGTGAAGATTCTGATAACTATTCTATTGGCTGATCTTCTGAATTAATTTATTGTACCAATACGTTATTAGATTAAATGAATTTTCATATTAGAGTCTATAATTCTTTTGATAAGTTCCTTCCTAACTGAAATTTCAGAACTTAAACGTTTAGTCATGTGTTTCATTGCCATTCTGTGTCAAGATTATGAACCCAGTTTCCTTGGACCAACTGTAGTTAGTTGTTAGCAGTATTTTTTTAGCTGTTGCGGAGTCTTGTTATGTTGTTGTTTCTGCCAGTACTTCATTTTGCGGGTGAGATTCCTTGTACGTGATTGTTTCGTTTCCTTTGCGCAATGTAGGTTCTGTCAGTTTCTTTATTTTACGAGGGCCACATATCAGTGCAGAAATTTTCGTGTGTTTCGGGTTACATTATTTCACAGATTGACATTACAGCTTTTTGTAGACAATTAGCACTCATCAAGACTACTGAACGTTAAATTATTGGTTTGCTCTTGTTTCCTTATGAATTAGATCAGTTTTCACACACTTAGGATTCTTTTCAGTTTCATGTAAGTGATCTGGCTTTGAGCTCAGTAGCATATTTAGGTTGTCAGTTCACATCCACAAGTAAAAGATACTCACATACAATGGATATAAAAAGTGGTACGAAAACAAGCAACAGGTATATATTTTACTATGTCCTAAACATGAGCGAAGGACGCGACTTATATACGGAACAAATAATAATTGTCATTCAAAGTTAATTTTACAGTCTAGGCAGATAATTACTGAAGTGGGTCGAACTTGTCCATCCGGAAATGGTACAAGATTAGAAAGTCAAGCTTATAACAAGGCAGGTTTACTGGACCTACTAATTCCAATACAGAAGTCTATAAAACAAAAGCTGTACATGATTGTAACTGTTCTTCTGTATACCCAGAACGATTTTTTATTATTGTGTTGACCACGTAAACATAATTTTATTATTGTTACTAAAAATATGTGTCCTGTTCCTGAAGTACCTTCATCTGTCGTTTTACTTCTCACTTTTGTCGTACTATTACTTACTTTCGTAAACTGGCTAACTTGTAATGGCTATAGGTGCCAATTGGTAATGAATCACAGTCACATCTTTAATATTTGATGTAACTTATGTTTAAGTATACGTCTGTACGTTGCCTGCATCCTTGCTACATGTAGCCTAGAATTTGTTCATGATTTTATTTATGGTTATGCACACCTTATCAGTCAGAAATTTTCATTTACTATTTGTACATTTCGTATTGATTGTTACTATAGTGTCTGTAATCTTTGTAAAAATGGCATTTTTATATACGAAACGTCAGAGATTACGACCACGGCATCACCATTTAACCTCTGTTCTCTGGTGGCCAATCTTGTCTTCTTTATCCCTCCGTCTCCTTACGACAGCGAGTAATGTTAGCTTACGTTACATTTAAATCTAGCAATGGTCGTATGCTGTGCCCCTCTGTGCACTTGGGAAGGTTTTCATTACAGCATTTTGTACTTTGTCAGCGAAAGTTATATTTTTTCATGTTCTATGAACAAATTCGTTCTCATCTTACTTTTAGATATCTGATGACGGAAATAAATTCTAAACGTGTCAAATGAGCAATTTGCATAATAAAGTCAATTTTCCCCCGCTGTATGACATTTTTGAAGCGACCTATTGAACTCCAATAGAGACTACGTTGTAAAATGGACAGAAGCCGATCGATATCGGTAGCGGGGTGCGACAAGGCGCAATTTCAGTTTTCAGACGTTGCGAGGCGCAGTGTACACAGACGACTCATTGAGGCGTTTAATAGTTTGTGGAGGGTATAGTTCAGATCGGACGTGGTTCCGTAATGTAGCCGTGATATATTGGGGATGGTTTTCGAGCCATGACTTGGGACCACTCATTCTTATTACCGTTGATGTGACGCGGTATATATATTTCAACATTCTCGGTGGGCAAGCGGTGCCTTTCTCTCTACATATTCATGATAAGTATGCTGTGGACAGTCCCTTCCTCAAGGCAACACGACGACATTAAATTGTTTTAAAAATATAATAATCAACATGTACGAGGGTGTACACATTCTTTCGTATTTTGACGAATACTCAGACACCCTACTGCACCCCGACTTTCCCGTTAAATCTTTCATTTTAGTGCAAAGGACTATTTGGAACAATGTGCGAAACGTAACAGAGAACGTCCCGTAATTTGTTAGCTTTAGAGTATCTAATCATCAGTGACTGATGCCTCCTAGGGGTGGTTATTTTCTGTTCGATGGGCTTACAACGCATGGCGTAAGCTGAATGATTTAATCCGTACTAACGTTATGCTACCGGATATATACGTAACAGAAATTCTACACCCAAACTATAAAATCAAAAGTTTTTGCCCCAAAGGATTGCATTAGGAATTTTTTGTGAACAAAGCATCATTCTGCCCTTTCCGTTCTACACTGTACTACTTTAGAAATACTGCAGTTTGATGGTGTCTGTGACCGCACAACCCGTCAACATGCATGTGGTAAGCTGAAATTCCCGCTTCTGCTCCCCACGTCTGAAGAGCGCGCAATTGTAACTAACGCACTGGCTGCCATAGCTGCAGGTGGAGCCATGGCACGACGTGGAACAGCGCCGATTGCAGCGAATTTTTAGGTGCGTGGGCAGTGAGTTGGAAACATCGCTTCGGAGACGTAGGTGGGACGGAGGCAGCCTGGTGGAAAACCACCGAGATGCTTGTCATCGGTGGTTCGGGTGACTGCCTGAATTTCTCTCTTGAGTCTGTATCATTTTAGGAAGAAGCACTGAGATTGGTCGAGAGGTCGATGAGATTGGTCGTGAGGTCGACTTTGACTAGCTAATGAAAACTTGTGGCCTATGGGGAGCCAGGCAGTGACAGTCGTGATAAAACCGATATGCAGCGGTCGTTTGAACAAGTGGCCCAATGACAGCTGCGAGTAGTTTCTCTAGACTGTCTATATTTCGTTTATACACATAATATGCCAAAAAATACTTGTCAGAAACGCTAACTAGCTGGCGTGGTGTTTATGCTACGATTCATACTAAATTCGTATGTCAATGATTTGCCATGTATTTTATTCTAAGAATGATGAAATACTCATCCCGTAAATAAATTACAGCTGAGTGGCCAAAATAAATTACTGTAAACATCGTCTCCGCCACTCAAGAGGGCATTGTAGCGACTCGCTATTTAAAGTCAAGGACATAAATATCCTGCAGAGAGAACATCACTAGCGTATTTGATGAAATCTGTGTAAAATACGAGAATAATCTGGTTTAAAAAAACCAATTTCGACAAACTCTTGCTTCGACTATTGCCCTCTATGCTTGCTTCCTCTTTCGAATGGATGTGTAGAGAAACTGGTTCTGTGATCCTTTTTGTAACATATTTAATAATTATAAATGCACTTTTTTCAGTCGTTTCACCAGTCATTATGATCCTGTCCTACTAATTGTAAACACGTCATTTTTTCCCGTTTTCCGTAGTTCCATTTTTTTTTTTTTTTTTGTGACTCATCAGTCTTCTGACTGGTTTGATGCTGCCCGCCTCGAATTTCTCCCCTGTGCCAACTTCTTCGTCTTAGAGTAGCACTTGAAACATTCGTCCTCAATTATTTGCTGGATACATTCCAATCTCTGTCTTCCTCTACAGATTTGCCCACTACAGCTCCCTCTAGTACCATGGAAGTCATTCCCTCATGTATTAACAGACGTTCTATCACTATGTCCCTTATCCTTGTCAGTGTTTCCCACATATTCCTTTCCTCTTCAATTTTGTCCGAAACCTACACATTCATTACCACATCAGTCCACCTAATTTTAAACAGCCGTCTGTAACACAACATCTCAATTGCTTCAATTTTTTTCTGTTCTAGTTTTCCAACAGTCCATGTTTCAGATCCATACAGTGTTGTGCTCCAAACGTACAGTCTCAGAAATTTCTTCATCAAATCAAGGCAGTGTTTTTGGCGGTACTAGTCTCCTTTTGATGTCTTTCTTGTTCCGTCCGTCATTGGTTATTTTGCTACCTAGGTCGCAAAATTCCTTAACCTCATCTACTTCATCACCATCAATCCTGATGTTAAGTTTCTCGCTGTTATCGTTTCTGCTACTTCACATTACTTTCGTCTTGCTTCGATTTACTCTCAATCCAAATTCTGCACTCATTAGACTGATCATTCCATGAAGCAGATACCTAATTCTTCTTCACTTTCACTCAAGTCAGCTATGTCATCAGCGAATCGTAACATTGATATAACTTTATCTTGAATTTTGATTCCACTACTGAACCTTTCTTTTATTTCCACCATTGCTTCTTCAGTGCAGAGATTTACCAGTAGAGATAAAGGACTGCTTCCCTATCTTACAGAGTGTACATATTGTACTCACATCAAAATAAGTTTTGCATCGCCTCGGTTCCCAGAACACCTGCAGATAGACGTTTACTCTGGCTCTTGTATCAGCGACATAGTCCCTTTGACTGTTCACATATGTCACTATGCCGGCCCAAAGATGTAAACAACCATACATGAGCAGCGTCTATTACACGGAGGGGGTCCGACAGCCGATCAATTCCAGTCATTCCATCAGGAAGGAAGTACACGGCTCGTGTTGTCAGTAGATCAACCATGCCTAGACGGTCAATACCGTCCGCATTGTTACTTTATGCCAGGAATGGCTCTCAACAAGGGAAGTGTCAGGCGACTCGGAGTGAACCAAAGCGATGTTGTTCGGACATGGAAGAAATTCAGAGCGGCAGGAACTGTCGATGACATTCCTCGCTCAGGCCGCCCAAGGGCTACTACTGCAGTGGATGACCGCTACCTATGGATTATGGCTCGGAGGAACCCGGATACCAACGCCACCATGTTAAATAATGCTTTCGTGCAGCCACAGGGACGTCGTGTTACGACTGAAACTGTGCGCAATGGGCTGCATGATGCGCAACTTCGTTCCAGACGTCCACGACGAGGTCCATCTTTGCAACCAAGACACCATGCAGTGCGGTACAGATGGACCCAACAACATGCCGAATGGACCGCTCAGGATTGGCATCACGTTCTCTTTACCGATAGTGTCGCATATGCCTTCAACCAGACAATCGTCGTAGACGTGTTTGGAGGCAACCTGGTCAGGCTGAACGCGTTAAACACTCCGTCCATCGGGTGGAGAAAGGTGGGTTTTCCCTGATGTTTTGGGGTGGCATTATGTGGGGTCGACGTACTCCGCTGGTGGTCATGGAAGGCGCCGTAACGGCTCTAGGGTACGTGAATGCCATCCTCCGACAGATAGCGCAACCATATCGGCAGCATACTGGCGAGAATTCGCCTTCGTGGACGACAATTCGCGCCCGCATCGTGCACATCTTGTGAATTACTTCCTTCAGGATAGCGACATCGCACAACTAGAGAGGCCAGCATGTTCTACAGACATGAACCCTATCGAACATGCCTGGGGTAGACTGTAAAAGGGCTGTTTATGGACGACGTGACCCACCAACCGCTCTGAGGGATCTATGCCGTATCGCCGTTAAGGAGTGGGACAATCTGGGGCAACAGTGCCTTGATGAACTTGTGGATAGTATGCCACGACGAATAGAGGCATGCGACAATACAAGAGGTCGTGCTACTGGGTATTAGAGGTACCGATGTGTACAGTGGTCTGTACCACCACCTCTGAAGTTATCGCTGTATGGTGGCGCAACATGCAATGTGTGGTTTTCATGAGCAATAACAATGGCGGAAATAATGTTTATGTTGATCTCTTTTCCAATTCTTTTTATGTGTGTATATTACCCGTCTCTGCCTGTAGCTTACCCCTATTTTCTCAGAATTTCGAACATCCTCCAACATTTTGCACTGTCGAACGCTTTTTCCAGGTCGACAAATCCTATGAACGTGTATTGATTTTTCTTTAGTTTTGCTTCCATTATCAACCTCACGTCCGAATTGCCTCTCTGGTGACTTCACCTTTCCTAAAGCCAAATTGATCGTCATTTAACACACTCTCAATTTTTTCCGTTCTTCTGTTCATTACTCTTGTCAGCAACTTGGCTGCATGAGTTGTTAAGCTGATTGTGCAATAATTCTCGCAGTTTTCAGCTCTTGCAGTATTCGGAATTGTGTGGATGATATTTAGATGCTATCTTGCCACACTCATAGGTTCTACACACGAGTGTGTATAGTCAATTAGTTACCACTTCCCGCAATGAGGATAGGTATTCTGATGGAATGTTATCTATCCCTTCTGCCTTATTTGATCTTCCAACGTCAAAGTTCGATTGTAATATTAGATCCACTGTCTGTTCTAAATCGACAACTCTTTCTTCTTCTATCACATTAGACAAACCTTTCACTCACAGAGGCCTTCAATATATCTTTCCACCTATCCGTTTCTCAGTTTCTTTAAAATTCATGGGGTTATATTCCATCTTTGCGGCTAAGTGGAAGGCAGTTTGTTCTTTGCCTTATGCGTTTCGCTTCTTTATGTATGAGGTATCTTCAGTGGTGGTTATATGTAGCCAGTCCTTGTGTGTCGTCCTGGGGATATGTTTACTCGGTCTCCATACGCCAGATGGCCAGTTTTAGACGTTCTTTCACCCATATTAATTACAACACTTCACTTGAACGTTTGTTAAACCCACTGCGAAATGTGGATAATTGTGCACTATTTGTATGGTTCAGCTATTAAGCTTTTGGAAGTGGTTGGTTTGATGACGTGAAGATCCTGCACCATCAGCGCACTATCGAATGTACATTCACACGTTCACACTTTCACAACTCGAGGC
This sequence comes from Schistocerca cancellata, assembly GCF_023864275.1. Lineage (NCBI taxonomy): Eukaryota > Metazoa > Arthropoda > Insecta > Orthoptera > Acrididae > Schistocerca > Schistocerca cancellata. The sequence goes on from NC_064626.1 coordinate 1,006,628,773, forward strand.
TGCAGTTTAATTTTTTTTTTTTTTTTACGACGACCGATTATCATTGGTGCTAATTAATACCGAATTCATTTCTTACACGGCAATTTAATATTGTCACAGTCCTGCGTCATCAAGTATTCCGCATTCAAACGCCGATTTTAACTCTTGACTTTTACAAGAATTTCAGTTTTATTATTAACATAAATTTCAGCGACTCCATGTCATTATTACTGCACTCCTGCTCTCGCGAATGTGGTGTGTCCCACCTCTCGAATAAACATCCAAAAAATCGCTTCATAATTTTATTTATTTATTTTTTTAGTGTTACATGACAGAAGCCATCTTGTATGACTTCATGTAACAGCTGTCATTGCTTAGGCAACTGACAGCACAACAGTAGGTCATGGACATCCTGCATCCTCATGTGTTACCTCTCATGTGACTGTAATATAATCCAATTTTCGAGCAGGATAATGCTTGACCACATGTGGAACATGTCTCATTTCTGTGGCTAGCAAGATCCCCAGATCTGTTACTGATAGATCATGTGTGGGGACACGCTCGGTCGTAAACCCTGTCCGTGTGCCAGTATCTTGGATATCGAGGAACAGTTACAACAGTTGTGGGCCAACTTCAGACAGAAGAGACACAATGGATTTATGACATCCTTTCAACAAAATCAGCGCATGCATCCAGGCCAGAGAGGGTGCAACGTCACACACATAAGTGGACTCGTATTGCCAAGGACTTCACAAATCTTTCTCGATTTTGCAATCATTGAAATAACTTATGCTGTCCTCCAATCTGTGAAGTTTCGTTTGTTTTCGTCCTCCTCTTCTGAGTGGTCGATTTCTTTTCTTTTGGCACTATATATTCATAGCATAGTACCCAGTATTATTTCGTAAATTGAAACGTTACAAACAGTAGAAGCGCAGACGTTCCAGCCTCAAAAGACAATGCGGCTCTCCTTCAGTTTTCCACCAGGTTCGTCTGTCTTCGAGATTCTTGTGCGTCACTGAACTGAATGTATTTCGGAGAATCCCTTTGACGCGTGAAAAGAATTTTTACATCTGTTCTTTGGAGATAACAAGCGTGAAACAAATAGTAGCGCTGGGCTACACAGAGTCACATCTCGGTTGTCTGACGATCGACAGAGCGGGCTAAAACAGTACGGGCGCATCAGGTAAAACAGATTAGTACACCAATTACCTGGAGACGAGCGCCGCCCGCCTGCGGCGAAGCGACGTCAAAGGATTGGCCTGCGCTTGCCGCCCACACCAATTATCGTTCGGCAAACAATTACCATTGTGACGCGCACAAAAGTTATTTATTGTTTCCTTTGTGAGGGGACAGACGCTGCGCAAACCAGCGGCCGGTTTCGAAGTTATAATTGCACAGAGAACCGTGGCAGGGCCTTACCATTTGGCTGTCCGGTCCGGTGGGAATCAGCGAGGAAGTCTGTCCTCTCCGTAACACGGCGCGCGGTAATCCCTTTCCCTGCTTTCTGCTCTTCTAACTGACTAGAGTTCTATGTAATTAATATAATCAGTTTATGTCACTTTCGTTTAATCCGGTTACTCCACGCATTCTGTATCCGGCATTGTAAACGTAGCACCTTGGCGGTTTTCGGCGGGCTTTCCGACCTTCTGGCGACTTTTAGCATCAATTATGGGGTCTGCTCTACTGAATATCCATTGTATTTGTTTAGGGGTGATGCTGCATTTATGGAGAGGACCTTTTGTTTCACAGCTGGCGGTTTTTAGACCTGTCGGTAATGTCGAAAACAGAGATGACAAGTGGTACGGAGATGGTCAGTCAAACACAAAAGCGGTAAGATACTTGTGTTTGTTGGTAAGTCTTCTGAGTTAGACACAAAATCCACTATATTTCCACGAAATAACTAGTAGCGAATCTCCTACTGAATATGTTTGTGTGTGCAGATAACAGCTGCTTAACCGGGGTATGCGCCACTCATGGAAGCGAACAAAATAAAGGCAGCAGTATTGGTGCAGAAAACATATGTGATGATCTAGACTTTTCTGATTTCCTTGCACTCATGCTGTCCGCAACGAGCCTATGCAAGAGCATTGGACAGTGCTTTCAGATGTCTTCTTCGGGAGTGTGTGTACGTTTTTTGTTTGTGTATGTTTGTGTATTTGTGGAGCTGTAGGATTTGCAGTGCTTAACAGACGGAAAAGTTTCTGGTAAATGCCTTTGGTACGTGTTCCAAGTTCCTCTTAGAAACTGGCTGAAAATATCACTATTGATATTCTTATTTATCACGTGTAACTTGATAGAGTCATCAGTGTTTATTTATTTATGTGTTTAATTTCCATTATCTAGGATTGTACTACAGATTATACACTCCTGGAAATTGAAATAAGAACACTGTGAATTCATTGTCCCAGGAAGGGGAAACTTTATTGACACATTCCTGGGGTCAGATACATCACATGATCACACTGACAGAACCACAGGCACATAGACACAGGCAACACAGCATGCACAATGCGGCACTAGTACAGTGTATATCCACCTTTCGCAGCAATGCAGGCTGCTATTCTCCCATGGAGACGATCGTAGGGATGCTGGATGTAGTCCTGTGGAACGGCTTGCCATGCCATTTCCACCTGGCGCCTCAGTTGAACCAGCGTTCGTGCTGGACGTGCAGACCGCGTGAGACGACGCTTCATCCAGTCCCAAACATGCTCAATGGGGGACAGATCCGGAGATCTTGCTGGCCAGGGTAGTTGACTTACACCTTCTAGAGCACGTTGGGTGGCACGGGATACATGCGGACGTGCATTGTCCTGTTGGAACAGCAAGTTCCCTTGCCGGTCTAGGAATGGTAGAACGATGGGTTCGATGACGGTTTGGATGTACCGTGCACTATTCAGTGTCCCCTCGACGATCACCAGTGGTGTACGGCCAGTGTAGGAGATCGCTCCCCACACCATGATGCCGGGTGTTGGCCCTGTGTGCCTCGGTCGTATGCAGTCCTGATTGTGGCGCTCACCTGCACGGCGCCAAACACGCATACGACCATCATTGGCACCAAGGCAGAAGCGACTCTCATCGCTGAAGACGACACGTCACCATTCGTCCCTCCATTCACGCCTGTCGCGACACCACTGGAGGCGGGCTGCACGATGTTGGGGCGTGAGCGGAAGACGGCCTAACGGTGTGCGGGACCGTAGCCCAGCTTCATGGAGACGGTTGCGAATGGTCCTCGCCGATACCCCAGGAGCAACAGTGTCCCTAATTTGCTGGGAAGTGGCAGCGCGGTCCCCTACGGCACTGCGTAGGATCCTACGGTCTTGGCGTGCATCCGTGCGTCGCTGCGGTCCGGTCCCAGGTCGACGGGCACGTGCACCTTCCGCCGACCACTGGCGACAACATCGATGTACTGTGGAGACCTCACGCCCCACGTGTTGAGCAATTCGGCGGTACGTCCACCCGGCCTCCCGCATGCCCACTATACGCCCTCGCTCAAAGTCCGTCAACTGCACATACGGTTCACGTCCACGCTGTCGCGGCATGCTACCAGTGTTAAAGACTGCGATGGAGCTCCGTATGCCACGGCAAACTGGCTGACACTGACGGCGGCGGTGCACAAATGCTGCGCAGCTAGCGCCATTCGACGGCCAACACCGCGGTTCCTGGTGTGTCCGCTGTGCCGTGCGTGTGATCATTGCTTGTACAGCCCTCTCGCAGTGTCCGGAGCAAGTATGGTGGGTCTGACACACCGGTGTCAATGTGTTCTTTTTTCCATTTCCAGGAGTGTAATATCCAGTTGTTCTACAGCCCACTTGTTTGGATAACGTCTATGTGGACCCAGAAAGGCTACTGTTATCTTTGGCGATTGCAGACAAGTCGTCTGCCGAGTGAGCTCTCCAAACATGAGTCATGACCCGCCCTCACAGCTTTGCTTCAAATGGTTCAAATGGCTCTGAGCACTATGGGACTTAACATCTGAGGTCATCAGTACAATAGAACTTAGAACTATTTAAACCTAACTAACCTAAGGATATCACACACATCCATGTCCGAGGCAGGATTCGAACCTGCGACCGTAGCTGTCGCGCGGTTCCAGACTGAAACGCCTAGAACCGCTCGGCCGCAGAGGCCGCCCAGCTTTGCTTCTTCCAGTACCTCAACACCTCAAGTATGGTAGGTAGAAGACGAGGTGCTGTTGGATGTATGGCTGTGAGGGGGTGGAAGGGGGAGGGGGAGCGTGGTTAAAACGTTCTTTGATACCTCAGTCGGTAGAGCACTTGTCAGCGAAAGACAAAGAACCCAGTTTCAAATCCCTGACTGGCGCGCACACACACACATACACACACACACACACACACACACACACACACACACACACACACACACACACACACATACACAAAGACAAGAAGCTGAAACGTTATATTTAGTGTTCTTGAAAGGGTTTGGCTAGAAGGAAACACCACCACACAAGTACACCATGCCTTCACAGGTAAATTCTCAGTTACATATTACTCCAAGTCCCGCTCTTGGTACCCAGATCGTCAGATTTTGGCCTTGCTATCTACACAGAGTATCGCTGGGGTTAGTAGTAGATTTTTGCGGAGGATTAACGGTTTATAAGCACATATCTCACATTCGTTCTTCATTCAGAACTTGGCTCGGCAGTACTCTCTCCTTATCTCTAAACATTCAGATGAAATTTCCCTACCTTCGATACAACTTGGGACACCGTGTGTATATTTAATTCTATAACTGGTTTAGACAATTTATTCCATTATCAAGTGAACCATCAGCTAAAGATACTATAGCAGAACTGGTTTTTCGGGAGCGGTGGTGCTGGATTGACAGACGTGCACACATTTTCAAAAACATCTTTATTTCTCGAAAGGCCATTGAAAGACGAAATTCCACTTCCAGAGGGTGAGGCATAGTCCTGCTCACAAATACACTCAGTATATTAACCCTCGTGTTCAAATAGTAGCAATGCTATTAATAACACACTTTCAAGGCACAAATACAAGCCAGCCTATAACAACGGCTGTCCAAGGTCCAGCCTCAACTAACATGACAGGCACTGAAGGTATCTACCCAAAATTCTTACACAAAACTCAGTCGTTTAAGAACAAGTACTTTAGCAGATATAATTCAAAGTACGACGACGGTCAAGCTCTAAATTCAGTTGACTTCAGACCGGCAGTGAAGGGGCCCATCCAAAATTTCTTACGTTGAAATTCAATTTATTTATAAACACAAAACGTTAGAAGGGGTAATTCAGAACAACGCTGTCAAGCTCCAGCTCCAAATAACGTCAGACTGATCAGAATGGCTCTGAAGGTGCTCATCCAAAATTACCATGTAAAAATTCAGTAAATTGAAAACAGAATATTACAAGGTTAAATTCAAACCACAATGCTGGTCAGCCCCAAGCATCATTCAACCTTAAACCGGCACTGAAGGTGCCTGCTCGAAATTGTTGGTAAAAATTCAGTTACCAATGCAAGTATCAATTTTTCGAACCACAATTGCTGGTCGAATTCCAGCTTCAGTCAAAACCAATTAATTCAAGGCACAGGTGCGTACCGGTATTGGTAAAGTGATATCAGTTACTCTGAACCAGTCCTAATTTTTAATCCCAATACAACTACTGTTCAGGGTTCTGATCCCGTTACTGTTACTACCAAGAAACGAGGTGAGGCCAATGGCTGCCATACGTAATAAAAGTGTGTTCTGTGAATTTCTCAAGGAATCTCTGTTTCGTGTGGTTGGCACACGCCTATAAGTGCGTTTTCTTATCATGACATTTAAAGTAGAACATGAATCATAATATATTTAACAGCTTCATAACAAAGTATTTTGTCTTACTATTGACGTCTAAAATTTAAGCTGAGTTAAACTCCTGCATTCCCATGCAGGCGTAGTCGACAGGAAACCTCGGAAAACAGCGACGTGGTCTTCAGATGTTAACACTTAACAAGTGACAGGTATTATTGTTCATTGAGAAATGAAAAAAATATCATTTACTATACGGATGTGAAAATTCTTTCGTACAATTCTTCGAAAAACAGCTTGTCATATTGTGCGATTTCCGAACTCAGATACAATTTCTTAACAGTTTCTGATTTTATTAATTTCTAATCCAGTAATTAAAATTCTTGTAACCAATTCTTCGTATGTGATAAAACTTTGTGTATTTTTAATCAAGATAAGTATTTTCAGTTCAGTTATTTCTATAAATAATATATTGTCACTGTGGTATAATACAAGGGTTGCCCAGAAACTAAGTTCCGATCGGTCGCTAAATGGAAACCACAGTGAATACCAGAAACGTTTTATTTGCAAGAGTTAGCTACACTTTCCAGATACTTCCCTACATAGTCGCCGCTCGGACTTAGAAATTTGTCGGAGCGTTATACCGAATTTCCAACACCATCGTCATAGAAGGCTGCCGACTGTGCTTTCCGATAATTCTCTACGCTAGTCTGTAGCGCATCGCCTGACCCCAAGTGTTGTCTTCGTATCCAGCGTCTCATGTGAACAGATATGATACTCAGGACCAGCTAATTATGGCTGTGTTGTGGGTGATCAAACACTCCCCATCGAAAAGGCTGCAGCAGCGTGTTCACTGCCCTTACAGCGTGCGGCTGAGAATTGCCATGAAGAAGGAAGTGCTTGGCAGTTGTGTTAGGTGGGCTGCATTCATTAAGGCGAAGCCTCTCAGCGGGCCCTCCTACTTGGCGGGAGACATCGTTGTTCTAGGCACCTTCACTCGCTCACAGATCGCTCATAACTGAAAAGAGCGTCTTGATGCGATCGATGTTCACACTAGAGACACTACCCAACACGTCTCTGCAAAGCTTCATCGGGTTTTCACTGTGGTGTCCATTTCGCGACCGATCGGAACTTACTTTCTGGACAACCCTCGTGTATAAGATGGTCACAGTAGTAAGATTGATTCGACGTCGGCATCTACTGTGCATTTCATATACAGCTTCCAGAGTGCAAAGGTTACAACTACTAATCATAAAAAATTGGATAAATAGTTTAAACATCATCATACAAACAAGTGAAAAACCCCAGATGTAAGTAATTGAATACAACTTAATCAGAATTAATCATGATACAGGCACACCCATGAGGCCTAATGCTGGATTTAATGTATATAACGGATTGATTAACGCTATGAAATTTTGTGGCCCTAACAGTGAATCTGAAGGTGCGAAATTTGCATTTCATCATCGAAAAAAAATTAAATATGATAATAAAACACAAGATTTAAATTATCTCTGTAGTTTATTACAAAAAAACTATTAGAACTGTAAAGGATCTGAAACAATCGTGAAATTACGCAGTTTACAGTCACAGAATTAACCATAAAAATTACAAAAAATGGTTCAAATGACTCTGAGCACTATAGGACTTAACATCTGAGGTCATCAGTCCACTAGAACTTAGATCTACTTAAACCTAACTAACCGGGGATATCACACACATCCATGGCCGAGGCAGGATTCGAACTTGCGACCGTAGAGGTCGCGCGGTTCCAGACTGAAACTCCTAGAACCGCTCGACCACAACGACCGGGTGAGAATTACAAAACTGGAACTATCGGCCCGCAGACTTCCTCAGTAATGCCAATAGTGCTTAATAAATTAGCATCTGACTTTGCCAAACTTATATCAGCCTGATTATATACCGATTAGATTGAATGTTTGTCTGACTAGAGAATCAAAGAAACCTATAGATCCGATGCTCCACATGTACGTGGGATAGTGAAAGCTTTCATGAATCGAAACTCACCTCCAAAGCTCGATTGCCCTAACATGCTGGAGCTGGTAGCTATGCTCCCCATGATTTTCATTGTAATATGAACAGAGTGATGGCACCGTGTCTCAGTGTAATGAAGTTCGACGCCAGAATCGCTTTACCGAGGACTCAAACACTGGACCTCAGCTGGCACCTCCAGTTGAGGGCACAGCCTGCGGAGTAACGATGTATTCAGCGCCAAGCCCAGAGATGAAGCCCCTCTTCTGAAGTTAGTAACGAACTGAATGCTCCTTTATTCCTGCCAAGAAAAATGCGACCACCGATGCTCTCTTAAAGTTACATTGGTCCACCAATTGTGTTGTTGTTTCTTTAACAAATCATCGGGTAAGAAGAGGCAAAAAGTAAAAAACCGATGGTCTCTACTTTCTCCCCTCCTTTCTAAAAAGAATTCCCCCAAGTGTTACAACCTCTTGACATCACATCTATTTCACCAGTCAGTACCCTCTCAACCGGCAGTTAGCCTCGCACTACAGGTCTCAGAAAAGCTAAAAGAACTGCGCATGAGGCTAGTGACAAACTCTGAGCCATTTTCTGAACCTATGGTATGTCAGAGCTGTTTTTCCACTTTTTTCGGAAGCCAGGATACGTTTATCTGCTGAAAGAATTTTTCTCAACATGGTCAGGGCACCTATCTCCTGCTGGCAAAGTTCCGTCGTCGTCAATTAATGCGTTCATATCGGATGTCCAAGATGGTTTTGTGCAACAAACCGCAAAATAGGCTGGCGCTAGCACGACGCTAGCCGAGGCGACCCTGTCCCAACACAAGGCAAGGGCAACTACACCTGCCGGTCCCTTTCCTGTAGTTCTGCGAAAGGCCGCGTTCCCTCGGCTCATTGGGAGTTTTTTGTCGGGCCTCTCTATAGGTCACCTGTCTCGTATCTACAGCTTACGCAGAAAAGCAACAGACATAGCCAGCACCATGTTAGATTAAAGAGAATTAAAAATAGGAAATGAAATCAGAGCATGCAATCCATCTAACCGAGCTCAACTTCCCTATAATCCAATTAATAAATATAAATAAATGAAAAGAGATGAACCAAATGGCTTGCCCTATTTTTCACTAGTAACAGCGTGCAGTTGGCTTAGGATAGCTGCACAATGAAGTAATGATGTTTCACTGTTTTTCTGTGACTTAAGTGCTTTCAATGTCACTAGAAATTTGTCCTTTAAGCAACGATCGTAATTAAGAAACAGTGCGCAAATATGAAGTGATTGTGCTAATGATGTTAGCAAGGATTAACATGCCACACACATTCATTAGATTATTATTTTATAATTTTCTGTGCTACAATCGTTTGCCTTAAAGTTATAATTAACGATTTTAGAGAGTAGTTATAAACAAAATGACTGTACAGAAACCATTTTGATCTGCTCTTCAGCAAACAATCAACGATGTTGTTATTGTGTTAGTAAGTTAATTTTCATAAATAATTACTTACATGCTGATGTGCCTTTAGATCGGTCCGTTAATACATGACGTTTTGGAACGCTTCAGACGGCATATGAGAGGTCAGAGTATGGTGAGCAAGACTTGGCGTTTGGTCGCAGTAACAGAGGTACGTGTTGTGGTATCAGCGCCAGTAAGGCCGCTAATTTCGAACATAAAATATTCTACTGCAAGAGCTGGTGGATAGTAGCATTTTAGTATGAACAATTTATAAGCGTTTCATAAGACATTTGGTGAACTTGTATTTGAAGTGTTCTCTGGAACGGAGGACTGGCTGTATCATGGCAACGCACCTGAAAGCTATGTGTGTTTAAAAATATATATGCCCAAAATTAGTTTTTATGAGCATATAACGTGAACCAAAAGACTATTTACCTATTTATTTATCTATTTGCAATTTTCTTTTATTCTGGTATCTGTATAAATAACAGACCGAATGTTACACATGAATGGGCATGAATAAGCACATAATATTTTAAGATGATTTCAAATGTGATGGTAATAACTAAGCATTTTGATATTTAAGGGCGGAAATCTACAAATAATATCTACATCAAAACGAATTGATAAGAACTATATTAATAATAATATCCAAACGAAATGTTTACGTACTACCATCTGGTCATCTGGCGACCAGATATCTGTTCATCCGTAACCCAGAAGGCACACACTACTGGTCTATTATATTATCCGGCTTTGTTAGATCACAAATTTTGTAATTTATAAATCTGGACTACACTAGTACTACCAAGACTATAAGACTCAGTACTGCAAATCTTAAACGCTTCATATCGACGGACAAAATATTACGTATGTGGCCGACCATAACACAGAGAGCGAGGCAAAGCATTTCACTGCAGGGTTCCTACATCTACATACTTGCTCCGTAAACCACCATACTGTGCATACCACTGCTAGGAATTCGCTTTCCTGTTCCACTCGCAATGGAGCGAGGGAACTACACCTGTCTATATGGTTCCGTTCGATACCTGATTTCTCTCGTCATCGTGGTCCTTGCGTGAGATGTATGCTGGTGGCCGTAGGATTGTTCTGCACTCCCAGTCATAGTAAATGCCGGTTTTATTATTAGTGTTTCACGAAAGAACATGTTTTGTCTAGGACTTCCCATATGCGTTCACGTAGCATTTCCGTAATACTCTCATCAGACCATGTAACGCTCGAACCAGTTGTTCGAACACACTGGTTACAAACCATGCAGCAAGCAACAGAATTACTTCGATTTCTTCCTTTCATCCGACCGGGTGGGGACCCCAAACCACTCGAGCAGAACTCAAGAGCGGGTCACTGAAATGTTCTGTGCGCTGTCTCCTTTGTAGATGTGCTGCACTTTTCAAGAAGTGTTCCTATAAACCATAAATTCGAGCATTCCGCTTCCTTACAAGCTCCTTTCGTTTTGTTTCATGTCACTTTGCAATACTACTGCCAGACATTTAATTGCCGTGGCTCTTCAGCGCACCACTATTACTGTATTTCAGTGCTACCAAAGCTAAAGTTACATTTTGTCGCTAATGTAGGATGTTCTCGACCAACACTGATGGAAGCTGATATCAGGAGCGCTACTTCCCACCAAACATCAGCTATGTGTACCTACATAAGTACAACTACTGAAATGACTGCATTTCTGTTTCAAAAACAGACATTTATTTAACATTTATTTAATGGTTTCTAGAGATCATTGTACAATATTCCTAGCCTGTGACAGTCCTAATCTGACATCAGCTCCACTGGCGAACAGTACAGTCCTCCATCTGGTGTAGGCACTGTAATGGCGGTATCGTGTGTTGTTGATGAGCGTCACGTCGTCTTCGGCAGGTGAGCTGCGATGACTGGTGCTGTAGCGGCGGCTGCGGCTGGAACTAGAACTGACTTTCGCTGGAACTCTGGAGAACACACTAGATGGAAGAAGAAACGGTACGCAACTTGTATACCAGTGCGCTGTGATACTAATGTCTGCACTGTTTGTTTTCACAAGATGTTTGACGTGAAATGTAGTTCTGCTCTGTCATCAACATCTGCAGCAGTAACCTGGAGTTTTTTTTAAATCTTTATTCAAACCAATAATATCATACATGATAACCCACCACCTCACACATTAGTGGGTCTTGAGATCTACAATACATTCAGTGATAATTAACAGCATTTTTTGTTCTAGTTTTAACCTTCTTACATGCTACAGGATATGATAAGTTAGTTGTTCAATAGGTAAGAACTAATCTCTATACTCTATACTAGAAGCTACTTCCTGCATCGTTAAATGCGTGCCAGTGAATGTGTAAACCTACTTTTTGGCCGTGCCCACCGAGCTAATCCCAGTGGGTGTGCCCCTGGCGCCGGGCTGGCCTTTAGAAAATCGCTGCAGGTACTGTTTAGAGAAGGCCTAATCTACTTCCTACTGAAAATTATCTATCTACTAAGTCATTATTGATGTGCAGTTGTCAAGTACGAGATATTTACGCACCTTCCCCCTGTTCTAGGACATGACGGATTCCTACCGTTACGGTGATTGGCCTGTCCACGCCCTGGAGGAATGGGATAGGTCGCAGTGTGTCATATCGTGATCAATAGTTCATATGTTTTCCCTACGATATTCCCGCAAGACCTTTGCCGATATCTCGCTGGCAAGGCGGTTTAAGATCTAAAATGTGGTCGGGTTCCTAATTAGGTGATAAGTGTCATTATTTGGTAGCTGGTGTCTTAAGTCAGTGGTTACATCATCGAAGATCGGACACTCGTAAATCACGTGATCCGGAGTGCCCAATTCAGCTCCACAGTCACACGCGGGGTAGCCCTTTTCCCGAATAGGCAAAGATATGTCGGGTACGGTCCATGACCTGTGAGGAAGTGCAGTATTCCCTTACTTGGTTGGAAGTGCGAAAGTTGGAGCCGTTCTTTAATGTTTGGCAGCAATTGGTGAGTCCTTCTGCCTGTTTCCTCTCTGTCCCAGCGTTCATACCATAGTTCTTCTCCTTTTCTTTCAATTGTAAACTTATCCCTCACCCGCACCCCCAAAATGCTTTCAGATTTTTCTCTTCTCCTCTTTTTACCCAGTACCAAGACGCCTGTTCCCGAATTTTGAAGTCCAGGAGGCACACCCCCATGGGTATCAGCAGTGCCCCTCCCGGAGATGTTCTGTTTGCTCCAATGGAACGTAGAAGCATGTTGCACTACACGCTCCTCACGGCCATAGCAGGTTCGACCTTCGTGAGCCTGTGTGCTCAGACTCCGGATCCGTAACCCACGATGGAGGCAAGAATAGTATTATGATATAACTTTATGAGTTCTGGTGGAAGGTGAAATCTTCTGTGTCCTATCATGAAAAGGTTGTTCAGAGCTTCTAATGATCTTTGAGTTGCCGCTTCGATATGCTTAGCAAAGCCACATCTCTCGTCAATGATCACGCCCAGATACCGGTCCTCACGACGCCGAATTACTGGTGAGCCCCCGATCCTCACCTTCGGATTTCTGGCCAATTGGCCTTTCAGTAGTAAGTATGTTGCCTTGTTGGGCGCTATTGTCATTTTAGTCCTGTGGCACCATTGTGTGAGATAGTTAACGCCCTTCCAATCTTAGGTTCTAGATCTTCGCGACTCCGGCCGCCAACCAGCAGAAAGACGTCGTCCACGGAGGCTTTCGCCTCTGGCACTGCTCTCCAGGCTCTCCAGGAGAGACTCCATATTTATATTCCAAAAGACACACCTTTGTAATCTTTTTACCAATTCGCTCGCTAGGGGACGATAACCAGACCTCCCTTTTCATACAATAGCTCCTAAGACAGCCGTATAGCGGCCCTGGACACTCCATCTCCCGCAAGCAAGAGAAGAGCGAAAACCACGAGTGGAACGTAGGCGCCATTGATATCGACCATGATGCCAACTATGTACTTGTGCGGAGACGACCCAAAGACCTCGGCCGCCAGTGCAATTGCGTCAGACGCAGATCACCCCTGCCGAAAACCGAATTGCCCGTCGCTCATCCCACACAGCACTCAGAGTGCCGTCAGTCTGTCAGCTAGCAACCTCTCCAACAACTTGCCCAACAGGTCCTACAGACAAATTGGTCTGTAGGACTTTACTTCTTTTGCGTATTTATTCTGTCCTTTTTTGATGATAGCTACATTGGCCTGTTTCCAGATGGAGGGAAACGTTCCGAGGCGCAGGGCCTCATTATGGATTTTTGATAGAGGTGTTACCATTTGAGGAGCGGGGTATTGGACCACTTCCGCAACAATGCCGTCTGGTCCTGGGACCTTTCCTCTCTTAAATGATTATATGTGCGCCGCCACTTTCTCTTCCGAGAATGGATAGACCATCGTATTATTCCTATATTCTTCCTGCATTGCCTGCCTAATTAGGCATTGCTCCTGTGTGTCTTCTTCAGCTCTATCATCAGGGAGCTGGGAGCGGAGAAGGACCTCAGCAGTTTCCTGCCAAGACCCCGTCATCCGGTTTCCGTCCCTGACTGTGCAGAGCACCATTGGCGACCCTAATTTTCTCCCTTACTATCTTATAAGGAATTCCCCAGCTATCGATAACCAATTGACTTTGCACATATTTCTCGAAGCTTTGCAGCCTGACTGCTGGTAGTTCCTTCTGGAACTGAACTTTGGCTACTCTGTATGTTTGCAGCCAGCGTTGTTTCTTCTCCCAGACGACAATTCTCTGGTAGTACCTCCTCGCCCTCCTGACAGACTGACGCATCTGCCCAAGTTCTGCAGACCATCGTGATGGAGAGACTGCTACTGCTCTCCTCCTGGTTGCTACAGCAGCCTTCACCGCCCTGGTGAGTGCTATGTTCCCTGCAAGAGAGTATGGATCCTGCAAACAGAACACGTCAAGCCTCCTCTCCTCCACCACTCTCCGAAGCTCCTGCATGACCAGCCTGCTATTGTGTACATTCAGCTGTCCTGTCTGAATTTCTGTAGACGTGGGAAATATGTGTGTACATAAGATTCCGGAAAGGTCTTCCTCCAGTCATAGGCTATTCTTCCGTTACATAGGACAGATTGACTGTATATTTCGTTTAGATCAAAGGTTTCATTTCGTCTTCCGAATACCTTCTTTACGAGGTCACGCAGGGCGCCGAAGTCGCTGGGAAGATTCATAGTCTTTAGTTGTACTCTGTCAACAGACTCCATGACCGAGAAGGTGACCTTACGCCCATATTTATGCCCCACCCGCAATAGGTGTTGTAGTGCCATGGTCAGGACAGCCGGCTCCTCCAGGCGGTATAGTTGCAAAGAATGTTCGTGATTTGGATATGTTCTAACAGGATCAACCGCTGTTCGTCCAGCTGGTTGTTGCCCCGAGACAGTGCTAACATTTGCACTACTGACTGTGTCTACATTTGAGCTACTAACTGTGTTGACCTGCACTGGCGGTTCCAGTACAGAGCTCCCTTAAACGAAAACTGGTCGGCCCACTACTACAGGAAGCCTGTCTTGAATTGCCTGATTTTCTGGCGCTCGTGGTCCCCAGCAATAGGGAGAGGGGTCGGCCACTTGTTCCCATGGGTCCGTCTGGACGCACGTAATCTTCACTTCCCTTCTTCCATTTTTACCTTCTGCAACTAATGTTAGGAACTGTTTGAACTTAGCTGCTCTGGCCGCATTAATTAGCCTCTTGCATGGGGATTTTCGCTTGGGCATCCTGAGTGCCGGAGTGGACTCAGCCATAGCTAGTTCTTGATATTAATCTCTGTTCTAGCATCCTGTATGTAGGGATATTCCGACCTGTGACATTGCATGTCTTTTTGCCCCTCCTGATACAGTAGGGTTTTGCGCAATTCTTTTTTACATGATCTTCTGCTACGCACCTGGAGAAAGCCGACTTCCTTTCACTTTTTCCAAATTCTACCAGAGACTTCCGCCACATGATGCACTACATCTCTATCTCTTCGTCCCGTTCTGAATCTGAGTTTAAATTCATTTTTGAATTTAATCTAGAGTTTGCTAGCAGACTTGCTTCTCCTACGCGTGTAGTTTATGCCGCTCACCTTCCGTTCCAGCAGGGAAGGCTAACTGGAGATGCAATTCGCGGTCGCAACAACAAGATTATTTTTCCTACTTATCGGCAATAATTTAAGAGGACAATTTTTTTTCAAGATCCAAACATTCACATAATTAAAACTACATGAAAGTTCGATGAAGCTTTCCTGTCGATCGCACTTTTCAGTTCTGACAGCACATGAGCATGTACACTGATCAACCATAACGTTATGACCACCGACCTACTATCGATATAATCCCGTCCAAGCAGTAGCAGCGTCACCTGGCGACGAATGACTGCTAACTAGGTGCGCTCACCGTGCATCTAGTACCAGTGAGCGTCTACCCACGTGGAGAATGGGAAAGGCGTGCGATCTATCTGAGTTCGACCGAGGACAGACTATGATGGCCTTGAGGTTCGGCACGAGCATTCCAGAAACTGCATGACTTGTCGGGTGTTCGAGAAGTGGTGAGGTGAGTGTCTTCAAAACGTGACTAAAGCAAGGTGATACAATTTCCGGACATCATTACAGATGCCAGACGTCGTAGGCTGGGCAGACTGGTGAACCAGGACAGGCGGCGAACTAACATCAAACTTTAATGCTGGGCAGAGTACAAGTGTGTCTGAACACACAGTGCACCGAACCCTCTTGACGATAGGCCTCCGCAGATGACGGTCGACGCATGGGTCTATGGTAACATCACGACATCGGCAACTAGGACTGGAATGAGCACGTGACATCGGCACTGGATTTTGGCGCAGTGGAAGAGCGTTACATGGTCTGATGAATCCCGATACCTTCTTCATCATACCCTTGGGAGGGCGCAAATCGACTGAAATGGATACGTGATCATCGACACTGGACGCTGCTGAAGTGGCAGAGCGTTGCATGCTCTGATGAATCCCGTTATCTTCTTCATCAAAACGATGGGAGGGCGCTAATCTTTCGTCTTCCAGGGGAACAGCTCCTTGACATCTGTACTGCAGGGCGGAGACAAGATGGTGGCGGCTCCTTTATGCTCTGGGAAACGTTCACGTGTGCATCCATGTGTCCAAAGGAGCTCGTGCAAGGCATAATGACGGCCAAGGAGTATCGTACACTGGTTGCAGACAACTTGCACCCCTCTATAACGATCACGTTTCCCGACAGCAGTGGCATTTTTCATCAAGATAATGCACCGTGTCATAAGGCCAGAAGTGTGATGAAGTGGTCTGAGGAACACAGTGGCGAGTTCCATCTGATGTGCTGGCTCCCCAGCTCCGGAATATGCGGTAATAGGTGACTTGTGTGTGCAGACGTGATGCCAGCTCCCTCCAGTGACCTACCAAGGCGTGTTGCCGCTGTTATCCGTGGACATACCGGCAATTAGGCAGGTGGCAGGTGATCATAATGTTCTCGCTATTATTAGAAAAGTAGAGGCACCGGTGCAGTGATAAGTGTGTTCTCTCGTTCGATTTTTCATGTTGACGAGTTCCACCTGATTTCATGCAACGCACATAAAATAGCCGTCAAGCATGATACCAAAGTGTGGCAATGATGCAAGGACTGGGAACTAGGACGTACAGACATTAATCATGCAAGCGTTCAGAGAAGGAAACGAGTGTCAAACGATGGCCTTATCCATCAAGTGGACCTTATCCATCAAGTGAACCTAGAAAACCGTCTACGCAGGGCAGTTCAGAACAAGCAAAGACCACACGCTATAGGTGCAACAAAGAGGCTCCTGCAGCCTTTTCAGTCGGAAGTGTTTGATCACCGTCATACTTGAGGGATTTGGCTCCTTCTGATTTTCAACTTTCTGTTCACATGAAGTGCTAGCTATGGGAACAGCATTTTGGCACACACAACGAGCTTCAGACCAGCGTAGAAATGTATAAAAACCGCAGGCAGTCGCCTTGAAATTAATTTTGAAATAGGGGTAAACTTAATAAAGAAAGTAAATGTGCGGCCGTTACGTTAACAATCAACTACCGGTAATTAGATATTTGAGATTTGGGGGAAATTACGGTCGCCAGTCCTAAGGACAATTACTATAGTAACTGAAAAAGAAAGATTATTACACATATAATTAGCACTAGAAGCGTGGCAACTGAAGGTTGACAAGTGTAGTGTGAAAACTGAAAGTTTGTCAGAAGTAATAAATTTCGCTACGCTCTGACTTAATTTAGCAAAAGAATTAATAAAACCGGAAAATCGAAAGTTAATTTAGTGACTGAAGTTAATAGTGAGCTTCCTTTCTGAAGCACATCGAAATTCAGTAAAATACGGTTAGTCTTGGACTACCTCAACAATCATTTCAAAAGCTACTTGAATCTACGCAATTTAGAAATAAGAGATTTAACTTTGAACTTGAATTAAATGATTCTGAACAATTGACAATAGTAAAATTTAGTACGTACCAAGCTGAGCTGCAGTCACAGGTAACTAAAATACAGTAACAAAACTCGCACTCTTAATTTGTGCTTGTGCAATCTAAATACTGTAGCCAGCTATGAATACCTTAACTGAACTTTGAAATTAAAGCAGTGGAATAAAATGATGCTGGCGTTTGAATTTCAACGACACTCGGGTTCATTCCGGCAAAGGAAGGGACCCTGCTTGGTAATGCAACTGGGACAATGAGCAACAAAGGTTCATGCTAAGTTGCTGTAATTTTGCGAGGCAAATGGAACAATTTTAAAAGCTGAGGTCTGCCATACAGTTCCAAAACTTTACGTGCTTGCAGTCTTCCTTGTTGGTTGATTGAAGGTTTGAAGCCGTCGATCGAGGAGGTGGCGACAGTCACTCATTGTCGGCCGTCGCTGTTGCAGAAGCTGGATGTTGGCGCGCCTTCTTCTCGACACGGTCACCAGACGAAACGGGCTCTTGATGTGCGCCAGCTAATGCTTCCCGTCCGCGACACCATGTCAGAAACTATCATCGCAAGTCGAGCGCAATTACATGCTGCCAAACCCCGAAAGCGCGGCAACTCGCGGGAGCTTCACACAACACACCTGCTCCACTCGCTACTCCAGCCAGACTCTCTCTCTCCCCAGCCCGCGCTCCACGCGACAGAGTTAACACTACCAAAGATCCTACACACTTTGATTCTTCACACGACCTATCGATGTAATCGTTACAAATAGTAAAACAATTACAATATGTAAAGACACAGAAATGTCATATATTCAGGTAAGAAAAATAAGGAAAACAAATTTATAGTACAATAGATGGAAATAGGAGGATATGCATTTCCGGCGTTACAAACTCTACTGGTCGACTTCGGAGCTAAGGTCTTGCTGCATCAATAACGTCGACATCGTCCACGTAGTTCTTCCCGCGGTGTGCATTCTTCATTGAGCCAAACGGATCAAAGTCGCAAAGGTGCGAGGTCCGGGCTGTAGGATAGATGAGAGAGAGCAGTGCAATGAAGTCTTGTGAGCTTAGATTGACTGCGCAGATTGTCAACACTACCAACAGAGACATCCAGTCGTGCAGCGAGGTGTTTCATCCATCGACCACCTCGAATGAGAGTAGCCACATGTTTCAGCATTGCAGCAGCCACAGCCGCGTGCCGGCAGCCGGCGCGTGGGAGATCGGACAGGTTTGTGCGACCTTGTTGCGATGATGACAGACACCTCGCCCGACGACCCACCGTGCTTTTGTCTACTGACATGACTCCGTAGACACTCTGCAAGCGCCTGTGAATGTCTACGATGCTTTATTTTTCCGCCAAAAGATACTTACTGACAGATCTCTGCTTGGAACGCACCTCCATTAGAGACGCCATTTTGAAGGCAACGAATAGCCACCAACCGGAACTTTATGAAACTATAGGAGCTGAAGCTGGAAGAAAGACATCGAAGCAATTCGGTGGCAGGCTGCTAGGTTTGTTATCGGCATGTTCAAACAACATGTAAGTATTACGGAGATGCTTCGGGTACTCAAATGGGAATCCGTGGGGTGGGGTAGGTTGTTGGGGGGACAGGGGAATGGGAAGGCAACGTTTTTTCCGAGAAACATCATTGAGAAAATTGAGAGAACTGGCATTTGAAGCTGACTGCCAAACGATTCTACTGGCACCAAGATGCACTGCCTGTAAAGACCAGGAAGATAAGATATGGGAAATTAAGGCTCATGCGGAGGCTTATAGACAGTCGTTTTGCTCTCGCTCTGTTTGCGAGTGGAACAGGAAAGGAAATGACTAGTAATGGTACAGGGTATCCTCCGTCAGACACCGTACGGTGGTTTGCGGAGTGTCTATGTGCATGTAGGTGTAGAGCATTCCATGATGTCTCACAACAAACTGCACATGTTTTCAACCGAAAGTTGCCGAGGAAAAAATGTGTAGCATTAACATACAGAACGCCCCTCGATGCCGGAAGGTGTAACTAAATTTTGCAAACAAAACATTTTTATTTTCACTTCTGTTTTCATTTTGTGATCGGAACTTGCAAAAAAAATAGCTTTTTTACATTCTTCCACATTTAGAGGAAGCTGCCGCTCATCATACCAATCAAAAATTCTTTACAAGTCTTCCTGTTTTCTCCAACAATCATTCAAAGGCGAGAATGTTATAGAAACAAATACGACAGTTTATGACCAACTAGCGTTCATGGACTGGAGAAACAGTGTGTGGCGGTTTATAGACTTACGGTCGTGTAAGCAACTTCTGTTTGTCTTCAGCGGGAGAAGAGGGAGTAGCGCAGTGACACCTGCTGTCGACAAAATCCACAGCGCGTGACGACTTTGTGGCCGGCGATAAGTAGCTGTCCGGGAGCGGGTGCTTACGCGGGCTGCACACACGGAGCTAAGCAGGCGGCGGTAACCTGGCCTTTAAGTGTATCGGTTACGAGGCCATGCATCATTCATGGGGCTGTTAGCGGTGCTCATCAAAAGGCCGGCGCCCGCAGCCCGGATTTACGACGGCCGTCGGCGCTTATCTCGCCAGGGGGGACCGCGGCGGCTCGTCGGCGCCGCAGGCACGCGTAAAATCATTTTACGCGCCGGGCCGGCGTTTCCAGTACCCTCTGTCCTTGGGCGTTTGTGCGCTCGCAATAAGCACAGAGGCGACGACGCGTCTGCTTTACTGTGACAGCACTTCACGCGGAATTAGCCCTAGACGTGTCTACTTAACAGGAAACACAGTCCTTCAGGTCGTTACCTGGACAGGCGGTAGAATCGATGTCGCAACTAACTAATCCTCCACTTCAAATAGCAACATGATATTCAGTACTTCTCAGTTGAAGTTCTCGGCACCGAGCGATCGACCTGTCGTCCTCAGACGACGTCACTGGATGCGGATATGGGGGCGCATGTGGTCAGCACACCGCTCTGAAAGATGATTACAATACAAAGGCCCAAAGGGAAGCTTTTATTAAAAGAACACAAATACGCAACTGTAGATCGATGTACAATGCAAGTCCGTAACAGTCGTGTCATCGACTTATTCCTATTCATAAACGCAGTCTCTATCCTATCGTAAACACTGCTGGAAAGTGTCGTTTCCTCCTCGATCTGATACACGGTGTGACAGGAACTGTAACGGCTACTGCTGTGAAAACACTCGACGACTCTCGCTGCTGGATAACTCTTCGGTGGGTAACATTCTCTGCCGTCTAAGCCATGGCGCGTGACTTATATGTTTGCACGGAGCGACGCAACAGCTCCGTCTTATTGGGAGCACGTGATGATTGATGTGCATCGTAGTCCCTTACCGTTGCCCACGTCAGCAGAGGTGGCGTTCGGGAGGACGGCGTTTCAAACCTGTCTCCGGCCATCCTGACTTAGGTTTTCCATGATTTCTCTAAATCGCTTCAGGCAAATGCCGAGGTGGCTCCTTTGAAAGGGCACGGCAGATTTCCTTCCCTATTCCTCCCTCATCCGAGCTTGTGCTCCGTCTCTAATGACCTCGTTGTCGTCAAGACATTAAACACTAATTTCCTTCTCCTTCTCAGCAGAGGGCCACTGGAATTTTTACGTTCTAGTTTCACCTGCCGTATATGCTATTCCAGTCACCTCCCGTGCGTGAAGGGTAGTCCTTATGACAGAGATTACGACCCAAAGTGACAACATACACCATCAGTGGACACAAATTATTATTCGGAATGTAAGAAAGGGGATCAATACGTGATGGTGATTCAAAATGATTCCTGTGGAGCGATTTTGACTGTTTGGGATCTTGTCCATCCACGCACCATGAGATGTTCCTGTTAAACTAGGGACTTTTGAAGTCTACCTAAAATTGCGTGATTGTCTGCCACGCTAACTTTTTCTGTGTGGCGAATTATCTTTCCTTTTCACTTACTCGTAATTTAGGAGCTTTTCATCTGTCAAAAAGCGTTGTGACTAACCTGCTACAACGCCAGTGCGATGCTCATTTGTTTCGACAGTGCTAATCATTATATGATTTTTTCATTAATGACTGAAATCAGAGCTTTTGTATGTATTCTGTTCGCTATAGTTAAAGCTGCCGTGTACCGCCTTTTTAATAGCTTATTCGTCTACAGATTTGGCCGCGCGGGATTAGCCGAGCGGTCTCAGGCGCTGCAGTTATGGACTGTGCGACAGGTCCCGGCGGAGGTTTGAGTCCTCCCTCGGGCATGGGTGTGTGTTTTTGTCCTTAGGATAATTTAGGTTAAGCAGTGTGTAAGCTTAGGGACTGATCACCTTAGCAGTTAAGTCCCATAAGATTTCACACACATTTGAAAATTTTTTTTACAGATTTAGTGGATGTTACTACAACTTGTTGAATACCTGACATGTTCTGAATGTGCAGTTACATTTTGTAAAAGGTATCTTCTTGCCGTTTTACTACCAGAACTACACCCTAACAACACCGTAAGTTATGCCGCTGTTATTTGAAAAATATCTGAGATTTGCCAAAATCGTCTCAGAGTTGATATTATAGCGAGTGATCGAACATTGTATGTTACAAATTTGTGTGAAAAACCGCAGACATCTATGTGATCCGAGGCATATGCCTCCCATTTTTCTACTCCTGTTTGGTGTAATATTATTTATATTTGTATGTGACAGGTCGGTAGGAACTCAGGCTTCTTTGTCGTTTTGTTTCCCCTAAGGATCTCCGATAGTTTTCAATTCTTCAATATGGCCACATTCCTATTCTAACAAGGGAACCTCCCCATCGCACCCCCCTCAGATTTAGTTATAAGTTGGCACAGTGTATAGGCCTTGAAAAACTGAACACAGATCAATCGAGAAAACAGGAAGAAGTTGTGTGGAACTATGAAAAAAATAAGCAAAATATACAAACTGAGTTGTCCATGTGCAAGATATGCAAAATCAAGGATTTTCGGAGTTCAGCAGTGCCGTGGTCCCGTGGCTAGCGTTATCAGCTGCGGAACGAGAGGTCCTTGGTTCAAGTCTTCCCTCGAAAGAAAATTTTATTTTCGCAAAGTTATGATCTGTCTGTTCGTTCATTGACGTTTCTGTTCACTGTAACAAGTTTAGTGTCTGTGTTTTGCGAGCGCACCGCAAAACCGTGCGATTAGTAGGCGAGAGGACGTGCCTCTCCAATGGGAACCGAAAACATTTGATCGCAAGCTCATAGGTCAACCGATTCCTCCACAGGAAAACACGTCTGATATATTCTATACGACACTGGTGACGGCATGTGCGTGACATGACAGGAATATGTTGTCGACCCACCTAACTTGTACACTTGGCGAATGGGTTTTACCTTGCCCGATTTAGCTTTTCTTGTGCATGTGATAATCACTCCAAAAAAAGTGATGAAAACATAAGAGTGTGTCACATAAACTGCAACAAATGAATGCAACAGTTTCACAGTCGCACAGTTTTCCCTGTGCTCTGTCAAAACATATGTTTTTAACGGTTTTTAAAGTTTTCAAATTTTTGCTTGTGTAGACCGTCAAATCCTGAACATGTCCTGGAATTTTGGAGAGCGAGGTTCATTATGTGTCAGTGCCTGAACTTTGATAATTGTCTGAAAATAAAAAATTAAACTTTTCACTCGAGGGAAGACTTCAACCAAGGACCTCTCACTCCGTAGCTGCTCATGCTAACCACGGGACCACGGCGCTCCTTGGCTCAGACTGATCCTTAATGTTGCCTATGTTGCACATGGACTACTCAGTTTGTATACTCGTATTTTGCTTATTTTTTTCATAGTTCCACAAAACTTCTTCCTGTTTTCTCGATTGATCTATGTTCAGTTTTTCAAGGCCTATCCACTGCGCCAACTTATAACTAAATCTGAGGGGGGTGCGATGGGGAGGTTCCCCTATAAGAAAAGCAATAGGTCTAGGTAATGAATACGATGGCATGAGAATAACTATAATTCTTGTTATGATGCGTATTTTCTGCGTAAGGGATTTTCTTGAGTGACTTACACATATGTCCGCCATTTGATGATGTCTTTGGTCAGATCAGACAAGTAGTACCGATAGACTCAATATTTCCTCATCGCAGCTACAGTGCAACACTGTTTCATACTACACCAGCGGCGTAACGGGTGCAATACTGTGTCACGGATTGCAGCAGTTATGTTGGCAAGTGAATGTAATTTCCCTTCCCTAGCATTTCATGCGTAGTCATGTTCTCGCTTGCTTCGACCGCCTGTATTTGGACAGTAGACGCGAAATGACTTTTCGTATCCTATACGTTCACGCTAGCTCTCTGACGGCGATTATTTCTCTTTGTCAGACAATGCAATTAACAGAACAGAACAAGAGAAGCGCGTTTTACTCCAGGCGCCACAAAAACCGCTCTCACGGTGTTTTCGAAGCGTGCCCGAAGAGCGACAGTGGCTTTTGCGTGCCAGCGCGGCCGGGGCGTGGTGGACGAGCCGTCAGCTGCACGTGGGCCGTCTTTGTTGGTGGCCAGCCAGCTCCGATCGAGAGGCGTTTGTGCCGGTGTCACGCGCGCTACTCAACACCTGCGCTGTCCGCCGACAGAAAGAGCCCCTGTCGTCCCCTGTCCCTGTCCCGGCCCTGCCGCGTAGCTCCAGCTCATCGTCACAGGCGTGTTGCTTTGCACCTAAGTATCCCCCGTTCCCGAGAATATCGCTTCTTCTTGGTACAGTCAAGGTTGTCTCACAATTTAGTCAGTACGGAAAGGATAGTAGAACAAGGCTGATCCAAAAGAAAAAAAAAATGTCAAGGGGATCTGGACATCTTAAGAGCAAATCAGAGTCATTCATGAAGCCAATGTGTTGAAGTTAATTTTCCATTTGAGCATGTGATTGTACTGTACAGGGTAACTCAGCTCCTCTTCCTTTGCGTTTTATGCAACCCGCAACACCTTCAAAAACCAGGAGCGAGATTTTCATATTCTCTCGCTCGCTATGCACAAACTATTGTTTGTTTTAGATGCGTATAGTATATCAGGTTACATGTAAGCGTTAAAATTCATCTTCCGTCAGCACATACTTCATCTTCGGTTGCCTATAGTGAGTCTGAGCAGTGGCGACTGGCACTAGTTATGCTCCACATGCGTCGCTGATACCGACGCTCGTCTGGTCTTATATCTCTGACTGTTCGGCCTTTGGTTTTCCGGCTTGGCGTGTGGCCGACCTTTCTCGCTGGTCGGCGTTCAACGAGCCGACATGTTTTGAAGGCAGGCCCTCGTCTCTGGGGTTGGGGTTGGGTTGTTTGGGGGAAGAGATCAAACAGCTAGGTCATCGGTCTCATCGGCCGTGCCATTTCAAAGGAACCATCCCGGCATTTGCCTGGAGCGATTTGGGAAAATCACGGAAAACCTAAATCAGGACGGCCGGACGCGGGACTGAACCGTCGTCCACCCGAATGCGAGTCCAGTGTGCCCGCGCCTCTATACGCTGTGCCTGGGCCCCGCCGTCGTCGACGTTTTGCCGCGCGACCGGTGTACGGTGCTGATTAGTCGAAGCGTTTGCGTGCGAAACGGTGGCGGGTCCATCGTCTCAGGCTGGACATCTTCTCATCGCGTAACTGGAAGCATTAAGATTCATATGCTCCTGTTAACCTGTGAAGATTTGTGAAACTTATGGTGGCATGTTGTATCTGTCGGAGATCAGCTGAGTATGGTTCTGAATAACAGAGTGTTATACTGAACTTACGAAGTCTAAGGCTTCCAAGAGTTGTTTACTGCTTGTTTTAAAGGTTACTTCCAGTGTTAATTTGATGCAGTATATTAAGTAGTGTGCTCTTCGCCCAGTTTTGGTATTAGACTTTCTTTTAATATGAAGGCAGAGCTTTGTAAGTCAGTGTAATTTTAATTGTTCTTTTATTCGGTAAATGTCCCAGTGTGGTTGTCAGTTATGTTACAGGTGGTCGCGTAGTTAGTAAGCCTTGCATGGTCTTGAAAAATCTGAATCACTGGTTGAATTTGTCTGCCGTGTGAATTATTTGTTGTTGCATAAATGGTCTGGTATGTGGAGCAGATGGTGTTCGACTCCTTGGAGGGTAGGCTAAGGTCGCGTGTGTGTGTGTGTGTGTGTGTGTGTGTGTGTGTGTGTGTGGCGTGTTTTCTGCCCTGATTTGCAGCCTGGTCATCTTCAAAATTGCTTGGCGGTTGCTTTCTACGCGTTTGTTCCGTGTACCACCGTGTATAAGCCGTGCCCCCATCCTTTAGTCAAGTATCAGGCCTGTCCGCCGGGCGGACGAGATCTTTTTATAAGTAACTCAAAGTGAATCATTGGTGTTGTGTACATTTTGGTTACGTAAGAAATGAACTGAACAGTGGGATTATGGTGCTGACTGTCTGTGATCCTTTTGCAATCAGATCTAATTATAACCTTTAAAATACTGTTTGTTATATTAATTCATGGCAGATGGTTGAAGTCAGTTGTGTACTCTCTTCGCAGAGTTAAATTTTATGTTGTTATTCCAATTTTGTAGCTCCGTAATAATGATATTTGTTCATTAGTGAAAATTAAAATTATGTGTCAACCACAAGTTTGTCCATCAGCAAAGGTCCCTAGCTTCCCATCTCCGTTGAGAAGCTGTGGTTGAATTGCAATTTTGATTCTTCTAGCACGTAACCTGAGAAGTTCACCAGTATTATTTTACAAGCAATCCCTTTTGCAGTTTTTACCCTGAGTATCATAGACATCAGTGTAGTACTTATACAGAACTCAGATGCTGGACGATACGTCGACGCAAGGCACTGAGTAACAGCAGCACCATCGCTCTGAATTACCTCAATAGCATTGAATAACTGTATTGTTATTACATTTGCTAGGAGTAAGTGAGGCTCACAATAATGAATTTACAGAAGAATAAAGGACCAGGGCCTGACAGAATTTTGGTAGAAGTGTTATATCAGCTAGTAGACTAAATTGTACCATGTATAATAGTGTTGTTAAACGAATGCCTTTCGATGGGGCATGTGTCAAGAATCTGCAAAATCTCGAATACCTTTATACGAAAAAGAAGGAAAGAAAAATAACAGAGGCAACCGAAACATTACAGGCCCATTTTCTTGGTCAATGCTCTAGCGACAGTGCAGGAAAAGCTACTCTGTCGCCGCAATGGGGACCACAGTCGAGCTCATGATTTTAATCACCTATTTTTCTAAAACTTTGATATCTTGCAATAACCGATTTCAGTATATCGATTGAGACACTTATACCATCTCTTTAGTGAACCCTTGCGTCGGTAGTATGCCTTTGGAAAGCCAGTTGGCCATCAACCGACAGGATTCGTTGGATGCCTTATTGGAAGGAAGATAGCCATTATGCCATGCTTGCCTGTTGTTGCCTTGTTTTTCAATATTTTGGAGTTTTAAGACGTATCCGGTTGGTGGGCTTTTTGAGGATGCATACAGTAGGATGCATGCTTCTGGGTCTAAGTCACTTTTGTTTGATGGGAAATGTGAGACTGAACAGTTTTTGCAGTGTTTGGTAGGATTACTACAGCTTATATTCTGTGCTGAAGTGGAGTTCATCGTGTGAGGTTAGCCGTGCTATTCATGAGTATTGCTCCTCGCACTTTTATCCCTCTGCACGCTTAGGAGGAGCGGAATAGGTTCGGAGAGTGCGATTTATTAAGGGCTTGGAAGCGGGTTCGTACAATGTGCCCATTGCTTTTCAAGTTTAAACAACTTCAGTGTTAAAATCATACGTTTTTACTAAAAACGTATCCTCTTCACACAAACATTAGTTAAATGTTCCACCCTGCAAAGCCACCGTCGTGCCTTGTTGCAGAATCAGTTATTTTCATCACAGGCATTCAGTCACAGAGTGGGAACAAATCGTCATTAATACTAGCAAATTCTGTAATATCTTTGCATTGTAGTTAGTTTCCAGGACTTACGTAATGTAAGGCTACGTAAGGTTCCTTGTTTCAGGGAGCTGATACAAGACATGTAGTAATACCGACTCACTGAATTACCATCATTATACAGCCGACAGAATTTTAGGTATCGGTTAAATGATTTTTCAGCTACTTAACTATTTTCTGTTGACAGGACCCTACAGTTAATGTTGTTCCAGATATCTTACCACTTTCAGTTGGTTTCTACGCCTCTATTCTGCCTTTCACTTCATTCCGCGGAAGTGTTTGGCAGACGGATGGCATGGTGATATGGCTTTTAATTCTACAGATTCACTGAAAACAGCGTGCTACGACAAAATAAATTCTGACAAGCTTCAATTAAATATTTATTCACAGTATGTGTGCAGGCGGATCTGACTCTCTGGCGCCGTTGTATTTAATAATAATGAGATTATACAGTCACCGTATTTTTGAAGAATTTTCCGAGTTCTGTCGATAAATAATCTCAAAGTCTTCTGTCGGATATCCATGAGGTCTAAGCCGCCTTCTAAACACCTCAGGGATGTTGTAGCAGCAGATGACTTAAATACATGTTCGTTCCATATGAGCTGGCAAACTGTTGTCGTAGTGTTCTTTGCAATTCATAAGGGGCTCGGTAGGCACCGACCTAGATAAATAGCTTTTGAAAGGATAGTACAGTTGATCATCTGCACTCTCTGTATTTCATCCATTTCTCAATCTCTGCGTTTTTTCACTATCTCCAGAGTGATGCCAACATTTCTTTCCAGTTTGCTGCAACCGTTCTGGAAGGGCACTTTTTTCTATATGATTCATCAGTCTTCTGACTTGTTTGATGAGGCCCGCCACGAATTCCACTCCTGTGCCAACCTCTTCATCTTAGAGTAGCACTTACAACCTACGTCCTCAATTAATTGCTGGATGATTTACAATCTCTGCCTGCCTCTACAGTTTTTGTTCTATGTATCTCCCATTAGAACAATGGAAGTCATTCTCTGATGTCTTAACAGGTGTCCTATCATCTTGTCCCTTCTTCTTGCCAGTGTTTTCTATGTATTCCTTTCCTCTGCGATTCTGCACAGAACCCCCTCCTTCCTTACCTTACCAGTCCACCTAATTTTCAACATTCCACTGTAGCACCACATCTGAAACTCTTCGATTCTCTTCTGTTCTGGTCTCCCCTAAGTCCATATTTCACTACCGTAAAATGCTGTGCTCCAAACATACATATTCAGAAATTTCTTCCTCAAATTAAGTCCTACTTTTAATACTAGCGGATATCTCTTGGCCAGGAATGCCCTTTTTCCCAGTTTTATCCTACTTTTGATGCCCTCCTTGCTCCGTCCGTCGTTGGTTATTTTTCTGCCTGGGTAATAGAATTCCTTAACTGCATGTACTTCATAACCATCAATCCAGATGTCAAGTTTCACATTGTTCTCATTTCTGGTACTTCTAATTACTTTCGTCTTTCTTCGATTTAATCTCAGTATTCTGTACTCATCAGACTATTCATTCCATTCAGAAAATATTGTAATTCTTCGTTTTCACTCAGGGTAGCACTGTCATCAACGAATCGTATCAATGATATCCTTAGACTTTCAATTTTGATCCTACTTCTGAATCTTTCTTTTTTTCCCATAATTGCTTGCACAGATTGAACAGTAGGGGCGAAAGACTACAGCCTGTCTTACAACCTTTCCAATCCGTGCACTTCGTTCTTGGTCGTCCACTCTTATTATTCCTTCTTGGTTCTTGTACATAATGTATACTACTCGTCTCTCCCTACAGCTTACCCCTATTTTTCTCAGAATTTTGAACATCACCCACGATTTTACATCGCTGAACACTTTCTCCAGATCGACAAATCCTATGAACGTGTATTGACTTTTATTTAGTCTTGCTACCATTATCAACCGCAACCTACAGAACTGCCTCTCTGCTGCCTTTACCTTTCGAACAACCAAACTGATCGTCATATAACACATCCTCAATTTTCTTTTCAGTTCTTCTGTGTATTATTCTCGCCTGCAAGATGGATGTGTGAGCTGTTAAGCTGATTCAGCGATAATTCTCGTGCTTGTCGGTTCTTGCTGTCTTCCGAATTGTATGTGGATGATATTTTCCCGACAGTCAGATGCTATAACGCCAGACTCACACATTCTACACATCAAAGTGAACAGTCGTTTTGTTGCCACTTCCCCCAACGGTTTTAGGAATTGCGAAGGAATGTTACCTATCCATTTTACCTTATTTGATGTTATGTCTTCCAAAGCCATTTTAAATTCTAATACTGGATCCCCTATCTCTTCTAAATCGATTCCTATTTCTTCTTCTACCACATCAGACAAACCTTGCCCATCGTAGAGGCCGTCAACATACTCTTTACATCTATCCGCTCGCTCCTCTGCATTTACTAAGGAATTCCCGTGGCGCTCTTAACGCTCCCAACCTTGTTTTTGATTTCACGGAATGTTGTTTCGACTTTCATATATGCTGGGTCAGTCCTTCCAACAATAATTTCTTTTACGATTTCCTTATATTTTTCGTGCAGCCGTTTCGTCTTAGCTCCACTGCACTTGCTATTTATTTCATTCCTCAGCGACTTGTATTTCAGTATTCCTGAATTTTCCTGGACACTTTTGTACTTTCTTCTTTCATCTATCAGCTGAAGTATTTCTTTTGTTACCCATAGTTTCTTCGCAGTTTCCGTCCTTGTACCTATGTTTCCCTTTCCAACTTCTGTCATAGTTCTTTTTAGAGATGTCCAGGCCTCTTCAACTGTACTGCCTTCTGAAAAAAATGGTTCAAATGGCTCTGAGCACTATGGGACTCAACTTCTGAGGTCATTAGTCCCCTAGAACTTAGAACTAGTTAAACCTAACTAACCTAAGGACATCACAAACATCCATGCCCGAGGCAGGATTCGAACCTGCGACCGTAGCGGTCTTGCGGTTCCAGACTGCAGCGCCTTTAACCGCACGGCCACTTCGGCCGGCTTACTGCCTTCTGAGGTATTATTTATTGATGCATCTGTAGCCTAAGAGAATTTCAAGCGTATCTTGTCTTTCCTTAGTACTTCTATATCCGATTCTTTGCATATTGATTCTTCCTGAGTAATCTCTTAATCTTCAGCCTACTCTTCATCACTACTACATTGTGGTGGTAATTAATAAGTTGTGGTAAGTTCTATGGGACCAAACTGCTGAGGTCATCGGTCCCTACGCTTACACACTACTTATTCTAACTTAAATTAACTTACGCGAAGGACAACACACACACCGAAGCCCGAGGAAGGACTCGAACATTCGAAGGGGGAAGCCGCGCGACCCGTGACAAGGCGCCCTAGACCATGCGGCACCACATTGTGATCTGAGTCTATATCTGCTCCTGGTTACACCTTACAATCCAGTATCTGATTTCGGAATTTCCGCCTGACCATGATGTAATCTAATTGAAATCTTTCCGTATCACCCGGCCTTTTCCAAGTATCCCTCCTCCTCTTGCGATTCTTGAACAGAGTATATCCGCTATCACGAAGTGAAGTTTATTACAGAACTCAATTAGTCTTTCTCCTCTCTCTTTCCTGGTCCAAATCCCATATTCTCCTGTAATCGTTTCTTCTACTCTTTCCCATACAACTGCGTTCTAGGCCCCCTGCATACTAGGTTTTCATATTCCTTTATGTACTGTATTATCCTCTAACTTAATAAAGATTATTTCCAGTGATATCTGGTGAACTGCAGATTGCGCCCATTTTAATCTTGCATCATGGAAACCTTTCATATTAAGGAACTAACTTTTTGTTTTGCTCATTTCTATGCAATAAAGCTGAATTACATCTTTAATTTTCCAGTGTCGTCATCACTCCCAATTATTAAAACCCTATCTTTAGCTTAAACATTTGTCACTTTTAGTTCACAGTTGTGCTTTATAATGAGAGGTTCGCCTGCTATAACATACACTGGAGCGCCAAATAAACTGGTAGAGGCATGTATATTCAAACACAGAGATATGGGCCGGCCAGGTTACAATCTGGAACCGCACGACCGCTACGGTCGTAGGTTCGAGTCCTGCCTCGGTCATGGATGTATGTGATGTCCTTAGGTTAGTTAAGTTTAAGTAGTTCTACGTTCTGGGGTACTGATGACCTCAGAAGATAAGTCCCATAGTGCTCATTTGAACAGAGATATGTAAACAGGTGTAATACGGTGCTGCTGTCTGCAATGCCTATGTGATACAACAAGTGTCCGGCGCAATTGTTAGATCGATTACTGCAGCTATAATGGCAAGTTATCAGTATTTGAGTGTGCTTGAACGTGGTGTTATAGTCGGCGCTGGAGTGATGGAACACAGCATCTCTGAGGTAGTGATGATGTGCGGATTTTCCCAGACGACCGATTCACGACTTTTCCGTGAATATCAGGAATCCGGCAAAACATCAAATCTCCAACATCGTTACGGCCGGAAAAAGATCCTGCAAGAACGGGACCAACGACGACTGAAGAGAATCGTTCAAGGTGACAGAAGTGTAACACTTCTGCGAATTGCTACAGATTTCAATGATGGGCCGTCAACAAGAGTCTGTGTGCGAACCATTCGACGGGAAATCATAGATATGGGCTTTCAGATCCGAAGGCCCACTTGTGTACACTTGATGACTACAGGTCACAAAGCTTTACGCCTCGCATGGGCCCGCCGACACTGATATTGGACTGGAAACACTTTGCCTGGTCGGACGAGTATCGTTTCAAATTGTATCGAGCGGATGGACGTTTACAGGTATGGAGACAACCTCGAGAATCCATGGACCCTGCATGTCATCAGGGACTGTTCAAGCTGGTGGAGACTCTGTAATGGCGTGAGGCGTGTGCAGTTGGAGTGATGTGGGACCCCTGATGCGTCTAGATACGAATGTAACAGGTAATACTACTTAAGCTTCATGTCTGATCACGTTCATCCATTCATGTCCATTGTGCATTCCGACGAACTTGTGGAATTCCAGCAAGACCTTTCGACACCCCACGCGTCCAGAATTGCTACAGAGTGGCTCCAGGAACACTCTTCTGAGTTCAAACACTTCCGATGGCCAGACGACTCCACAGACATGAACATTATTTAGCATATCTGGGATGCATTGGAACGTGCTGTTCAGAAGAGATCTCCAGTGCCTCGTACTATTATGGATTTGTGGACGGCCCATCAGGATTCATGGTGTCAATTCCCTCCAGCACTACTTCAGCGTGCTCGCGGAGACCCTACACGATATTAAGCAGGTGTTCCAGTTTCTCTGGCTCTTCAATGTGTAGCGACGTGGACAGCCGACTGTCTTGTGGGACGCCCCTTCGAGTCTAGGGCAGTGTCTGCTAACGAGTATTCAAGGTTTCTTCCCTGTGATCATATTCCGTAGAGACATTTGAAAGTGATTGCTAAATCCCATTTTTTTCAGAGTTGCAGAAAAGGCAACAGTGCCTGATCCGATAGTGTTATGGCGTAACCATAAGCGCCAGAACTAAGATGTAGAACGCAAGAGAAGAGAAGGCGGTGAAACGACGTCGGCCAATGGTGAGCTGATTACATCCGCACCAAGACAGGAGCGGCTTCTGCAAGAGGAGAACATAACTGCCGTTCCTGCCAGCCTTGGACGCTGAGTATTCGCTTAGTATTCGTACACACAGTATTAGCACTGCCTAGCAAAGAACGCTACGATAGCAGTTATTGATCCACAAATTGTGTGACAAACTTGCATGAACATTGCATATAGCAAAGGACTCTCATTTGTATTGAATGTCGCCCTTCGCTTGCGACACCATTGTAAATACAAGTTAAGTATTGTCAATCTGCTTTATTCAGATATAACTGCTAATATTATTTGCTTGAATTGTTGTATAGCATTCCGAGAACGCAGCATCGCTTAAGCACCCTATACGCGACGAGTGGGCAGGACCCCACAGACAGAGCGCCTTTGCGAAATCGATAAAGACTAAGAATCCTTTTCCTTTACTAGCTACGAATACTGACACAAAGTTTCACATTCTCTGCCAGTTTTTTCCTCCAGGGAAGGCTGTGTTGTAGTGTCTTATTACCTTTTGTGTTATTCTGTTCATTCGGTCTTTTATTGCTCGTGCATCTATTTCATAATCAGACATTAGGTCTCAGTTTGCTTACTACCTTTGTTCCCCTATCTTTTTGTATTAACATCGTTGCACCTCTTTGAAGTCTGGAAGTCCCAGTGATGACTTTGTTAATGACATCGGTCAGCTGTTCTCGTACCGGTTTTTAAAAATCCTCTGGTAGTCCATCTGTACCAGGTATGTTGTTCACTGGGGGTGCTGTTATGGTCTCTAGCAGCTCTCCACAAGGAAAGGTTGCCATTATCTCTGTATTCTCATCCTCTATTACAGAATCATCTTTGCCTTCGAGGAGTACTCTTTGTTCCGTGAGTATTACCTCATTTTACTCACCCAGATCATCAATTAACGTTGTTTCAGCAAATGATATAAGGAGGATTTTTTTCTTCTGTGAGTGATTGCGATCTGGATTTAACGTTCAGGCCATCGAGCTTTGTTATTTTTAACTTAGTTAAACATGATAAAATTCTCTTGAGCCTCCAGCCGCATCAAGTGGTTTAAAATCCACGATCTGTGGACCGATTACTCCTCGGCCATTGCCAAAAAATTCAAGGAAAGCGCCTACAACAACCACTAGATTTCGCACGCCGTCCTTCCGAAAACACGGAAGCAGAAGGACTTCGGGGAGGACTCGAAGAAGCTTGCGTTTATACAGTTCAGTGGCTGAGTAACAGAAAAGTTTAGCCGATTCACAAAGAGCCATAAAATCGATTCTCTCTTTAGGGTTCCAACAAAAATTCGACAACTCATGAGGCGTATGAAATGCGATGTACTTCTCAGAACGCCAGTAGTATATAAAATACCGTATGGATGAAGTGAGTTTTACGTCAGGCAGACGGTGCATACTATTGAACAACGCTGTGTAGAACACGAGAGATGCTTTCGCCTCCTATATCCAGAGAAATGAGCAGCAGCGGAGCATGCTGTAGAAAACGGACATCGTTTTGTGTTCGAAGACACGTTAGTCATTACACGAACCGGGAGTTTCTTAGGCAGACTACTTAAAGAAGCGATCGGGATAACAATTTGTGACAACACCCAATAAAGACGACGACCTACATGTAAGTACGGCTTGAGATCCGACCACTGGAAGTTTGAAGCGGGTGCGGCGGGAGCGCAGATAAGACATTACCCTTAGTGTACTGGAGTGCGCATCAGTGATATCGCAGAATGCATCGTGGTAGCAGCAGCAGAAAAAAAAAAAACGCCACTTGACACTTACAGAGAAGTACTCAGCCGAAAGCTCGTGGATTTTAAACAGCTTGAGAGGATTTTATCAATACCTTTCATGCATTCTTATATTAGTTAAAACCGCCTTTATTTTCTTTATATTCCTGAAATAAAGGAAACAAATGAAAAGTTTGGAGTAGGTATTAAAATCTGAGAGATGAAGAAGCTTGCACAGGATAGAGTAGCTTGGAGAGCTGCATCAAACCAGTCTTTGGAGTGAATACCACAACAACAACATTCCTGAAATGGTCAGCAGATAAAACTGGGCTGCTATATCGGTCTCATAAGCACTAATAATAAAATTACATTATTTTATTTATTAGTATAGCTGTTTCTGTTGCATATGTGATCAATGTACGTCAGAGCGTGTTCTTCGCATATTGTATCCACCAGTGAATAGTAGAATGATATCTTCGTCGTGATTTCACGCAAAAGTTCAAAGCCTCCTGGATTTGTGTGTCGGAAGCTTCATCTTAGAGGGCGGTGTTATTAAATTTCCGTAATTCAGGACCCCAATATGTTTCTCGCCTAACTAGGGTTGTACTGTAGCTTACGACGCAGTGATTCGAAAAACTAGTGGGTACTGTTTCTACCGTTCAAATTCAGCGTGTTAGGCCTTCCGGTGTATAGATCCTGTAAAGAAGACAATTATTGCGAAAAATTAAAGTTAGGCATTTGATCTTTCCTTGCTAAAACACTATTTCGGTCTCCTGTTGTTATTGTATTTTCTGCAACATGGTGTAGTAATTCAACTACTTTTTTTAGATTTGTTCAGTCTGTCTTTAAACTACTGTCGGATTCACTGATGTTATACGAAAAAATTACTCAATTTTCCTCTTCTTGACTCTAAAAGATACACCGATCTCGTAGAATTAACGGAGTACATAGACCAAGATCAAAGAAGAGCAGCACGTTTTTTTATTACAGCGAAATAGGAGAGAGAGTGTCACTCTCGTGATACAGGATGTGGGATGGACATCATTAAAGGCGTTTTTCGTTGCGGTGTAATCTTCCCACGAAATTTCAATCACTAACTTTCTGCTCCGAATGCACAATTGTTTTGTTGACGCAGATCTGCAGAGGGAGAAGCGATTGTCATAATAAAATAAGGGAAATCAGAGCTCGCACGGAAAGATATAGCAGTTGATATTTTTTTTTTGCGCGTTGTTCGAAATTGGAATAATAGAGAATTATTGTGAAGGTGGTTCGATGAACCCTCCGCGAGGCACTTAAATGTAGTTTTGCAGAATATCCATGTAGAAATGTAGATGTAGATGTGGATGTTTTGTGAGCCTGTGTTTCAGCTGCTGGATGAGCTATTCGTTTTTTATTACGCTTACGAGGTTTTGGGACACGGTCTTCAGATCCATTACTGTCCGTTTGCACGGCTGGTGTGTCATCTGGCACTGACGTCGGTTGCAGAACTTCACAGATTTCTGTGTTCTCTGCATGTCCCGTCTGCTGTTGACTAACATAATTACGTCCAGACTCTGCGTGCATTTCTAAGGTTTCCATCATTGAGGCATTCTCGCCGTCTGTTTCCGGGATATTACTTGGCGTCGCAGGTGGTGAGGGCGCTGCGTCGCCGGTAGCGGCCGCATGCGTCAGAGGCATGTTTACAACTGCGGCCGTGCGCTCGACTGCGTCCCTGAGTGGTAGACGGGCACGAGCTGTCGCGAGCACTCGGCACACACATGTTCTGTGGAGGTACATGTCGAGTACGCTCTGGGCTGTCCATCGTAGATAACTAATGAACGTTAGCCACATACGCTTATGAATGACGGGATATGTTTCAATAAATCAATCCCAACTTGCCAAATTCCATTGAGAACAGGCAGTATTACCCACTTCTCTTCGTAAACGGAAATTGCACTCCCATGTTCACTTACCACTCAAGCGACGTTACCATTAGCAGATTCAGAGGAGAGCTTGAATACTCGTAGTACAGTGTGCAACCAGAAACCAGCATACGTTTTTTGAATCTCAACTCTACTTCCATTCGCATAGTGTAAATTTTCCAGAGCCACTTATCTCTTCAGATAATCAACAGTAGTCAACTGCGAAAGGTGTACACCAATAATATCATCTGAAGGGATTCTCACCTTCTCAAACACGAAACTACAAATCTCAAATTCACACAATCACTATCAAAAGGAAACTTGAAAGTATCACGTTTTGAAATCAAAGACCTCTTCATATAATATACATTAACAAACCGAAATTGGCAACCACAACGTTGATCTGATGTCCATAATAATGATTCATCTGAATAACTATGTAAAAGAAAAATAGTCAACAATGAACAACACAGCAAACTTCCCTTGCTGTCAGCAGCGCATAACTCAGCTTAAACATGTCCTCTCAGGACAGGGGCTGATGCCAGACCGACCACTCAGCTATGGAGGCGGACGTAGTTGCCACTATATCCAGTGTACAAAACTATTATGACGATATATTTACCAAATGGACTTATAGTCTAAAGAGTAAATATTTGATGTCAAGCAGAGGTACTATTTACTACCTTCTAATATTAGCCTTTGGGAGAAGCCCACATAACCACTTAACAAATCATACAGCAAATTGTGAAAAATGAGCCAAACGTTTTGTGTATTTGCAAGTGAATCAAGGATCATTATGAAGGGTGAGATATGTTATGTACGTTGACAAACAATGAACTGCCTTTTGTGCAGTAAGAAGTCTCTTAAATGCAATACGAACATTGTTCGTACAATTTCTGATCCAGAATTCCCACCGACTGAGTTAGCACAGTATTGAGATGTAAACCCCTTCCCGTAGAAGAGGGGGGGGGGGGAGGCGAGGGACTGGGGTTCATATCCTTGTCTAGCCATCTATATTTAGCCGGCCCGTGTGGCCGAGCGGTTCTAGGTGCT
This sequence comes from Schistocerca cancellata, assembly GCF_023864275.1. Classification (NCBI taxonomy): domain Eukaryota; kingdom Metazoa; phylum Arthropoda; class Insecta; order Orthoptera; family Acrididae; genus Schistocerca; species Schistocerca cancellata. Next base: position 1,006,666,511 of record NC_064626.1, read on the forward strand.
TCAGTCCGGAACCGCGTTGCTGCTACGGTCGCAGATTCGAATCCTGCCTCGGACATGGATGTGTGCGATTTTCTTAGATTAGTTAGGTTTAAGTAGTTCTAAGTCTAGGGGTCTCAGATGTTAAGTCTCATAAAGCTTAGAGCCATTTTCAGCCATTTATATTTAGGTTTCTCTTAATTCTCGCAGTCACTTCAGAAAAAAGATGGATTGATTAATTTCAAAAGGACATGACCGATTTCTCCTCCTATTTTTGTGCTGTTTCAGCCTTTTCTTCGCCATTAATGACCTTGTAGTTAATGCACATCAAAGTCTAAACTCTAATCTACCTGCTACTATAATGCCCAGTATGGGCAACTTAAGCCAAAATCTGTGCTAAATTTTTGTTTTTGGAATTCGGATGTAACGGCATGAAACCTTTGTCTGAATATTTGCTTTGTTGTAAATCGTGGAAAGCTTTTATAAGATTTCTGAAGTGTTAGTAAAAGTGTTGGGGAACATGAGCTATGCAACAAAATATAGGTTTTAAAGTAATAATTATGTTTCACCGATAAATGTCATTGCCTATACAGGGTGAGCCTTGCCACCAAGAAAAACTCCGGAAGTATGATTGGAGCTGAAAAGTTTGTGGGACAAAACTTGCGTGCGACAACGGGGGCAACAATACGACTTTGGTTTTTTGTTGCCAGGTGGGGTAGCGTCAGAGATATATTTTCTGATAGCGGCTATAGAGATGAATCCAGTGACGTGTAGCAGTAAAGTCTTTGAAGGTCAGCGAAGGTCAAAAAGGTGGCATGAACGTCCATTTACAGAAGGTGTTAGAAGTGAAGACCATTGGTATCATTTCAGCGCTGCAGTCTTCTCATCATGGACTGAGTAGTATTCCTCATCACACCGGCACTTATCGATGCACATGCTCTGACAATTCTCTCTCGCATATCTTCAGATGTAGTTGGAACGTCTTTATAAACAATGTCTTTCACGAATTCCCACAAGAAAAAATCCAGAGGCGTCAAGTCTGGCGAACGAGCCGGCCACGACACATCTCCTCCGCGTCCAATCCAACGATTTGGGAATTGTCTCTGCAGCTCATTTCTAAAATGGTTCAAATGGCTGTGAGCATTATTGGACTTAACTTCTGAGGTCATCAGTCCCCTAGAACTTAGAAAAACTTAAACCTAACTAACCTAAGGACATCACACACATCCATGCTCGAGGCAGGATTCGAACCTGTGACCGTAGCGGTCGCGCGGTTCCAGACTGTAGCGCCTAGAACCGCTCGGCCACCTCGGCCGGCAGCTCATTTCTAGCCATCAGCGAAAAATGTGCGGACACCCATCGTGTTGATACAACATTCTTTTCCTTGTTCCTAAAGGGTTTTCTTCCAATAACAGACCTAATGTTTCTTGCAGGAATGTGGCGCACTAACTAAAATTAAGATTTCATTCAATGAAATAGGGGCTTATAATTGTGTCCTCCAGAATCCCACGCCGTACATTCACCAATCACGGTTTTTGGTGTGCAACTTGACGCACCCACCATGGATTTTTAGTTGCTCAATAATGCGTGTTATGCAAATTAACATATCCATGGTTCGTGAATGTACCCTCGTCAATAAATAAAATCAAATTATTAAATTTGTCATCCCTCTGAATCTGAAGTTGAGCCTATCGGCGGAATTCAATGCGACACATACAATCCGTACCAGTTAATTGTTGGTGGCGACTGATATGATAAGGATGATATTTATGGCGTTGATGAACACGAACAACACTACTTTGGTTCATGCCAGTTTCCCTTGCGATTTGACGCGAACTAACACAAGGATCTAAAAACCACAGTGCCAAGAGTACCAATTTCCGTTTCTTCCTTAGTAACTTTCCTTTGTTCTCAATTTATCATACACATATTTAAATGTACAACGTGTAGGGTGAGTACGTTGAGGATATCTTTCAGTGTGTAAGTCTCTATCTCTCACTGAATTTCGTTGGCATTCTTCGTAAATCAGAAGCATATTGAATTGTTCTTCGAAGGAATACATCATTCACATTCGCTTGATTCAACGATACTAGTCTTACCGTTCCTATTAGTGTTGCATTGCGAATCCGTCGAATGGTGTTTACATGTCAATGGCACGTTAGATGGATACGCCGTATTCGGCGAATATTTACTATTTTCACGATGTACGAGAGAGAATTGTCAGAGCATGTGCTTTGATAAGTGCCAAGGTAATAAGGAATAGCACTGAATACACGATAAGACGATTGCAGCACTGCATTGATACCAATGGTCATCACTTCGAACACCTTCTGTAAATGGACATCCATTCCACCTGTGTGACCTTCCTTGACCTTCAAAGACCTTACTGCTACATATCACTGGATTCGGCTCTATAGCCGCTGTCAGAAAATGAACAAACTATAGCACCACATTAAAAAAAAGAAACAAGGTTGACCTTCATATCTCTGTCGCAACCCCACCTAACAACAAAAAAAGCCAACGTCATATTATGGCCCCCGTTGTCCCATCCAACATTTGTCCCACAAGTTTTTCAGCTATCATACTTTCGGGAATATTCTAGGTGGCAATAGTTAGTGACTCAACCTGTGTATCAAAAGTACTATATACCAAAAAATTAAAATAAAAACTTGCAACAGAAACGTAAATTTACAATGGAAAATAATATTTTGCTTCTTTCACATGATGCATATTAGCTGAACAATACTGGTACTTGCCTAATTTTCAAAGTTGAAAGTACAAAACCTTTTCCTTTTAATACAATGAATCGTCAATGACTGCTCAAAGTTCATGTGACCAGCTCCCACAACTTTCACACTGGATCCAGTTTTCTTCGAAAAATCCCCCACAAACCATGATGGTCTGAAAAACCCCATCTGCTGAATCCTACGACTGAGTCTGATCTCTTTTTTCAATGTAGCTTTAGGAACATGAAAACGGTTGATAGCAGCTCTTTCCACCCCCTGAAACTTCACTGGTAAGCAGCCTCTTGCCTCTATGCATTGTGACCTAAAAACAGAAAAACCAAAAATAAATTTTTTTATGCGGCCCATACTACCCGACTGACATTGCATTTTAAAACATCTCCGAAACAGGAACCGGCTCGAATGAGCGGGATCTTATTATTAAAATACGATCTACATTACAGGACTAAAATATTAAATATGATGCTGTTACTTCCTTCCTTCAAGAGTATCAACAATGGCACAGAGACATAGATAGATGTTGACAAATGGTGGCACTGGAAATTACAAAGTTGTCGTAATCCGACATGATTCGCGACGCATTTACTTCAGAAGTTCACCTTCAGATCAGAGGTGAAGCAGGGTTTTTGGTCATCCATTTCGTGGTATGCGAACGGTTGCGTACAGGAGTAAAACAGCAATGGGGTCAAGTTGAGATTTCTTTAGGTCTTTTTAGTTGGAGTGAATATAGAATGACTCGGATGTTAGGCTAAGGAAGCAGGTAAGTGGTTGAGAGGGGAAATGAGACTGTGGACTGGATCGCTGGTCTGCTTCTTATTGCATCTTCACGTGCTAACAAGGAACACGTAGAAGAGCATAGATATAGTTTATAACTTCAGTAACTGTATAACATAAATGAGGCTTACAACTAATTACCATCCTTATCTGTAACTTAATTAAGATTGAGATATATACAGTAATGTATGGTAGTACAGATCACAGACCATGGAGGTTCCAGATTCTATTGGTTTAATCAAACCGTTACGTTCAAGTACTCATCAAGTGAAAGTGACACAGAGACATATGAGTAGGTAGATGTTGACAAATGATGTAAAGTGGTAACTGTAACCCAGAGTTATATACAGGCAATCATTTACAAGTCCTTCTTAGGGCACAATGTTAACTGAGTCTGACTGCTCATTTACATAGAATTTGCTGTTAACTCGTCCATTTGAGGTGACTGTCACTGAATCTCTCGAACGTTACCGAATTCTACGTCTTGCTTGGCATTTGAGGACATTTATATACGGCGTTCGGGGCTGCTTCATTATAGATGACACACGGCTGTGTCTCTTTTTAACTCCAGTTCGCAAGTGGTGCACGTGAAATCAGCAGTTTCTCAGTGCGTATGACCTTTTAATGGACTGACAGAAGCAGCTTTAATTGTGCACCTCTACCAAAGTTATAAGACTTACAGCTAATTTTCATACTTGGATGAGTTTTTCTTTTTTTTCTGGCGACCTTTCATGGTATAGTCACTATACTATTCACCAAATTTGACACTCAAAAATAAATGAAATTTATTTGTGACACAAACTCGACTGATACACTAGGTAAATTCTAGCAGAGTGATGTCTGCGCTTTATTCCAAGCACCGGATGCGTCCGCTGTCTAACGGCTCATACTTCCCGCTGGTCCACACTGACTTCCGTTCTCCTCCTCCTACTACTACTACTACTAGTAGTAGTAGTACAAAATCACCTTCTAAGCAAAATGTTACACTATGAAGGAAAAATTACTTAATTATGAACTTTCCATATTGAAGACAGCGATATCCTAAATGTTTGATATGCAGCACATCATGCGTGAACTAGAAGTAAATACTTAAAGTTTTTTGATCTTATAATAATTCCACGGTGATGGGAAAAGATTTGGAAAATCAATTAACAAAAGGAATATGTAAGAGTTCTGTCTGAATAGGCCAGACAGAGTTATGTCATGAGAATCTAACCATTCCATTGTTGTTGGAGAGGCTTTGATGATATTCTTCCAGTCTCCACTGAATCATCCCTTGAGACATTTCTCTGCAGTGTGGTCAACGGTCCACTCTGAAGCTTCACAGTTATACAGTGGGCAGCCTGAGAGTCCCCGTTTGTACGTGCAGGACTTAGTTCTTCCGTGTCCGCAAGGGATTCTGTTTGGTTGACACTAGGCTCTTCTCGGCAGCTGGAAGCCTGACAGACGTGTGGGATCTTCGTGGCCATGACGACTTGAGCTGGTGTTGTTTCTTCATGTCTCCATCTAGACATATTCAATCTTGAGTAGTTGAATCTCAAGAGCTGTCCAGACTGGTTTCCTTGACTTGGGATGGGTGCTAGGTGGACTGAGCATAATTTTCTCGACAGGTAGTCTTTGGGGAAACACTATATTATTAAGCTTTTCCCATTCATGGATCACTATTCATTATAACACCGATAATGGAATATAGCTGAATTAGATGGTACTTGAGAATTAAATTAAAAAAAGGAGCTCTGAAAGGTCCTGTAAAATATATTTAATGACAACGCGTTTATCAAACTATTCTGTATATTAATTGAATAAAACAGCGTACATAGCTTGCCGCTGTTTGGAACACGACGTTATACATCTACTGAAACGAAACAGTTCTTCCTCTAGGTAAGAGGTCAAACGTATATACAGTGTAAACATCAAATGACCTGTTTTATTCAAAAGAATTAGTTATTAATTAATGTAAACACAAAACTGAAATTCAAGATATTATGTTCTAAGGGATTCCGCAGTACTTCACAGTAAATGAATAAAAATGTGCAAGAACGCACGCCAGTTATACTGTTACTGCGTGGTATAAAAAACCCTTGCAAAGAAATCGAAATATCACATTATTGTATTTTATTTCGGTTATGTAGGGCAACAAACCAAAGAAGTTGTGTATATCACTGTACATTGGGAAAGAATCAACAACACATTAGCTGTTTGTGTCAATAATGGATGGCTATTTGCAATTAAGAAAACTGCCAGCATGCAATAGTATTATTTTCTGATAGTCCTACTTTGATTTTCTGTCTGAAATTACAGTGTTCCTGAGTCAATAAGTAAAAGACGCCAAACCTATATCATTTTATATCTGTTGTCATTGGTGTTGATATTCGTACATTTTGTCGATACAGTAAACCTCTGAACGACTCACAGGCATAAGTAGTAGTGGAACGCGTGTTCAGAATCAGAATTTATGCAGCAGTAGTGTCCAGTTCTGTTCCAATCATATCCACGGCCGCCAAGTCTCCACTCCCTTCCCCAACCCCTCCTAGCCACCACAGCCACCGGCAGAGACCGTGAACAATCGGGCAAGCTACGCTGTACGCACATTGATGCTTTGTCATCAGAAAGAATAGTGTAAATTTCGAGGTATCTATTTCACTGCTAAGAAAAGCCATGCAATTTTTAGGAAAATACTTAGTAAAATGGTTGACTCTTTCCTATTGTATAGCCTAAGGCTTAACAGTGGACTACTTATCTTTCGTAATTGGCAATTCCAGTCAATGGTCCCAAAGTAAGTAATTCACCACTAGGAATAACGAGGTTTCGTCGTGAAAAGAACGGAATTTCGTAGCTTACGTTTCACACACTCAGTCAAACGTCGATGTTTGTGAAATGTAGCCAAACTATTGAAAATCTTCGTAAAGATTCACATAACGTGTTATCTACTTTTGGTGCATAGTATGTGGGTCCCGCAGTAACGAACCACTTTATGAGGATTGTAGAGGCGTCAACCACAAAATCCCTCATATTTCGTAAAAGGTTGGTGTATGGAAATTGGGACTTCCACTTACGTAAATTTTTCCGTGTGTTGAAATATAGAAGAACAAATTACAAGTGTTGCCCAGAAAGTTGCACCGCTTTTCCTTCTTCAACAGTTCTTTATTGAACATTATGAGAATTACACGCACGAAAGAATGGTGTTTTATCTGCACACCACATTTTTCCACGTAATCCCCATCCGTTTCATGGCCTTCCTCCAGCATGAAACAAGGGCGTGTATGTCCTTCGGTACCAATCCTTGTCTTGGAGGATTCACTATGTGAATCATCTCGACGAATGATATTCTTCAATGTCCCAAATAAGTTGAAGTCCGAGAGGGATCGCCGCAACATTGGAAACTTCCTAATATCTTTAGTAATCAGGATTTTAATAAAAATGGCAAGGTAGTCTTAATCTGAAACAGGGAGGAGTAGTGATCTAAATAACAATAGATTTGTTCATTCTTAACATCACAAGACAAATAAAATGGCTAAAGAAACGTCACACAAACATTTTTATTTGACAAACGCTTTGACTAATATGGAGTCTATGGTGGTCAGCTGGGGATCGACACACGACACTAACCAGAATACTAATCGCTTTATCTGTCTTCATACACGTGAATCCAGAATATGACACAAAAACTCCGCCACAATCAAGCATGTATACTCCACTATTCCATAAAGAAAACTATGGTTCCAAAGAACAGGGTACTCAGAAGTATATACTGGAGCCCTATGCCGTAGCAGCGAATGCTTGAAGGCCGGTTCCCACTAGGGCTGACGCGCGTCAAAACCGCGCGTCAGCGGCGTGGTTGCCATGGAAACGGCGTCAGCGGCAAGGCGCGGCGGGCTCTGCGTCGCGGTTTGCCCATGTCGAACCGCTTCCGCTGCCGCGTGACGCGCTCCAGGTGCGCGCCGCCAATCACAGAACGCGCTGAGCGTGACGTCAGGTACGGCACCCCGGGCCACACGAAGTTCCGCCGAAGCGCTGGCGCGGACGCGGCGGCAGCTATGAGAAACATATCATCCGATTCCAAGGAAACTATTCGGTAGAAAAATTTGATTCTTGGGCATGTTACAGCCTGATATCTTCTCTCGATAAAGGACCTAATTTCTTTTCGTTATTCGTCGTGGTTACTTGCTGTATCGCATTTACGTAAACCTTTACACGAAATTTTAATGAGTGTGCAGAGGTGAAAACGCATTGCGTGGACTTTGCGTACAGTTCATTTTAGGTTATACATTATTGCGTATGAAATTTAGTCAACATATCGAAATTGTTTTTAAAGCTGAGAGCAGATCGATAGCTATCACCGTTCTCGAGATATTGGATGATATGTCGGCGGACGGGCTGTGCCGTGACCGCAGGCGGCTCGCTCGCGACGCGACCGATACTTCGTCCTGCTCGTCGTAAACCATGTGGTTGTATCAACCGCAAATTTCGTAAACGTTTCAAGAAATCGAAACGTGTTTTTTTGCAAACGATAACTTGTGAAAAGTCATGTATTGCGTCGCATGATAAATATCCTAAATCTGTTTATCTACCGAGATATGAAAGTAACTACAGTTTTTCAGAAGGGATAGATGAATTTTTTAAACGGCGTTAACAGCATGTCGAATGAGAAGTTAAACCGAAACTAATTTGCTGGTATGTCATAAGATGTAATTTACTAAATATGTAGAGATATTGATTATTTCCTTTCTTTTTTCTTTATCCAGTGTACTTTACTGATTCAAGACGCGTTTCGCCTTTTACTTTAAGGCATCTTCGGTGGAATCTAGAATGATTCAGTTTTGTTTTGATATGTGATACTTGCAGATTATAAAACAGTTCACATCTTTTTTTACGTGAATGACTGACTACTTACAGTGAATCGAGTTTTTGGCGGACATATACGTTTCCCCTCACCTGGTCACATGCTGGAGGTTGAACTAAAACTTAGATTATGGAACATAAGCACATCTTCATGTTCGCTCTTTTTTCTTCTGTCACTCTAGCAGTAGACGTTTTACTGAAAACTCTGATTTGAAGTCGTAACTACAGTGTGTTCGCCTCATGTCCCTTCCTGTCTGGTTTGTTTATGTACATGTTGCCAAACTGCAGAATTATATGCTGAAAACTAATGTTTGTTTATTTTTGTTCTCCTTATATCTGTATGTGTGTGTGGCTAGCCGGTGATAGTTATAGAAAGTTGAAAGTGAATCCAGTAGTTGTCAGACAGTGGTTGCAAGATTTGGTGTTCAGCTGATTTCAGTTTCGGTTTAAATGTTTTGTGGAGGAGTGCATGGAAGAGTAAATTCACTGCTTACATTAATAGATAAAATAGTAGAATAGTATTTCAACAGATGATTATTATCAGAATAGTATCACCCAACCCCTTTGTCCTCACTCTTTGACGCCCCATAATACGTCCTGTCAACTAACCCCTATTGTGGTCAAAGTTGTGCCGTAATTTCCTCTTCCTCCTCTATTTAATTCCGTACCTCTTCTTTAGTCACACGATCCTCGTATCTAATGTTCAGCATTCTTATGAATCACCACGTTTTGAAAGCGTCTATTGTCTTTTTGGCAGAACTGTTCATCATCCAAGTTTCACTTACATACAAGGCTGCACTCCACACAAATACCTTTGTAAAATAGTATCCAACCATTAGAATTTATATTCGGCGTGAACAAATTTTCTTTTTCAGCAAGCTTTTCTTGCTATTGACAGTCTTCAGTCAGGTTTGCGTCTACACCAGGAAATGCCTTACAATTTAAAATCTGGTTTCGAAAACTGTTCCAAATATATATTATTCTTTCGTGATTCTTAAGCAAGGTGCTGGCGATGATTAAATGATGCTCTGTGCGAAGTTCTATCAAATGGCTTCCACTTTCATCCCTTCCACCTAGCCTTTGTGTTCTTACTGTTTCGTGTACCTGCTACCATATCACATTTTAAATTTTTGTCTCGCTTAACTATCTGAATAATTTCTTTTGTCGTACATTGTTTCAATGTGTTAGGAGATAGTGAACAATCGTGAACGGTAGTCATGAAATCTGTTCATGGTGAAATGAGTGAACATGAATAATGAAATATGTGAAAGAGTACATTGTACAGAAAATGAAAAATTGGTATGTCTTCACCCAACTTCGTCTTTCCTTCATGTAGGTTTAAGATATAGTTAATCAAACGCACCGCGCGTTTCAGTGGGTCCTGCCCCGTACCTCAGTGGCTGTCCGTCATTGGCTACCGCTAACGCCTGCCGCTTCCAGATGGGAACGCCAATTCCGCGAGCCGCCGCGTCAACGCGGAAAACGCTTACCGCTGCCGCTGCCGCACGCCGCGCTGCCGCGCTCTAGTGGGAACCGGCCTTTACCCTCCTGCTTGTCAGGGCGGCACACCACGATGCGTTCAGTGACTGAAGTGATGGACGGGAGCACTCTGTTATTCTACATCTACATCCATATTCCGCAAGCCACCTGGCGTAGGGTACTTTGAGTACCTCTATCGGTTCTCCCTTCTATTCCAGTCTCGTATTGTTCATGGAAAGAAAGATTGTCGACATGCCTCTGTGTGGGCTCTAATCTCTCTCATTTTATCCTCATGGTCTCTCCTCGGTGAAGGTAGTTCTCGAAGCTTCAACTAAAGCCCGTACCAAGCTATTGAGCGTCTCTCTTGTAGAGTCTTCCACTGGAGTTTATCTACCATCTTCGTAACGCTTTCGCGATTACTAAATGATCCTGTAACGAAGCGCTGCTCTCCATTGGATCTTCTCTACCTCTTCTATCAACCCTATCTGCTACGGATGCCACACTGGTGAGCAGTATTCAAGCAGTGGATGAACAAGTGTACTGTAACCTACTTCCTTTGTTTTCCGAATGCATTTCCTTAGGTTCATTATTATATTATATTATTACTGTATTATATTATATTATATTATTAGTATATTATTATTATTATATTATGTATTTTTAATCTTTATGTGCCTCTTTTAAAACGGGATAACAACTCTTTGTAGAACACTGTTTTTCCACAAAACGGTGATGCCAAATCTGACACTAAAGAAGCGACTTCAGCTTCTTTGCTAAGAGGAAACAGGTAGTAGGCAGGTAGGTCCTGACCACAGCCGTGAAGCATCAGCAGCTATAGTTCTTCAGTTTCATATATCCACTGCCCTGCAACGAGAAGAAGTGGAGGTTAGGGCATGATCCGGCAACACCATGGTGAAATGGATCCATACAAGATTACAAGAAATATGAAATAGACAGTACACGTAGAAACAATGTGTCACCCTGTTGGCTGCGTACCAAATAGAAGAAGTTCTGAGAGAGGAGTCATTGGTAGCCTGCACCTCAGCAATGCTCATCCACAGAAGACTGTTTTCATCAGGACACCAGTCACATTGTTGCACATGCCTCATCACCACCAGTTCTATTATTGTGCAAGTCCCATTATCACATCCAGCAGAAATGATTTTTTGGGTGTCCATCAGCAAAGGTCCTCAACGACTCAAGAAGTTGAGAAGTGATGCTGTGCGCGAATATTAATGGCGCGCGCCCGTAAAATGCAAGTACGCCGTCTCGCGTTCGGCTAATTCTGAACACAGTTATTTTCCTATGAGCCTCTGAAAACCCAGTGTATTCCAGTGTGCAGGTGGACCCGTTTGCTGGTCTGCCAAACCAATTTGACTCCGTGCCACGACTATGCGTTATGGAATATGTCAAATGTTTAGACGGCCGACTCAAAACAAATAAATACACCCAGGCATCACTCATTGTGTGCGTGATGCTCGAAGCAGTACCTCTGACGGTTCAGAAGATGACTGGTTCGATTCCCGGCGGGGTCAGGGATTTTCTCTGCTTCGTGATGACTGGGTGTTGTGTGCTGGTCTTAGATTTAAGTGGTTCTAAGTTCTAGGGGACTGATGACCATAGCTGTTAAGTCCCATCGTGCTGAGAGCCATTTGAACCAAGATGACTGGCACAGGCTCTACGTTTCACACTAGCAAAGGACACAAGTCTCACCGTTTAGGTGAAGCCCTGCAGTTCTTTAGTAGCGAAGCGCCAGTATACGAGTGTCCTGCTCTCCTCTGAGCTTTCATCGCCAGCTCGGCAGCAAAACACATTTACATCTTAGACTACTCCCACTTTAGCACAAGCCAGTTGCGAGATAGAGCACCGCATTCGAATATGGGAGATTGCCCCTTGCTCTGCATACACAGATTTGACCAATCAGAGGCTTTAAAGTTAATTGGGAGAAAAGAAAAAAAAAAGATTCAGCTTCGTTGCCTGTTTCCCATGCGTTTACGCCGTGTCTTTTGCTAATAACAAGACCTGGATGGAACCACAGCCCCCCATAAAGAGATCGTTACCTCCCCTGAGGCGTTCATTTCGAACTTTCCAAAGAACGGGCATAAAATCGCTAAAAGCCTCGTGCCTTCACAAATATGTTTTGTAACAGAGTCTGGACGTCTGGGCGCCAGTGACCTGTCCCACAGAAATTCGCAGAAAGCTCACAGCAGTCTCATAGGTTTCCTGCCTAACAAGGGCCCATCCATTGCTTTATTGCTGCTTTTCAATGCTCTTCCCATTGCAGCGGCGACTTCTCGGCGCTAGACACCCTACCTGGACGCGGTCGCCGACCGACCGGCACCATCCGACGTGTGTCCACAATGAGAACCCGAAACTCGGCGGTCCGCAAATGTTTTCACCCAGGTTCCGCAGAAATACGCTCTCTGCCCTCGCTTCTACTGAAGTCGTTTAAATCGGCACCCTATTCTTTTGAACGCAGGTAAAGCTTACCACTATTCCTTCCCTAGAGCACACAGGCAACAACATTAACTACACTTACCATTTCATCATGATGCATGAAGTCAGATCGTATCCAGGTACAGCAGCCAGATAATAAAGATGAACTGCCATAAGAACATCACGCAGCCTAACACCGTGTTAGAAGTGGGAGCGCCCCGCAGTCTCTCAATATGTCAGGTGCGACAGCCGTGGATGGTCTCCCCGACAGCTGCAAATCGTGGCGCTCCGCCGAACCGCCTGCTGATGACTTCACCCTCCGTGCCCAGTGACTAACTGTTCTTCTGTCGACAGCAGATGCTCCATAGGCTTTGCACAAGTGTTTGTGAATGTCCCCACAGTTTCTTTCTCAGGAGTGAAATTGCTTGTAACGTACGTCACCTACTGACGCCATTTTGAAACTGTTCTGTAGCTACCTATCTATTGCAAGTGACAGAAACTTCCTGCGCTCACTCTCAGGAGACTTCAGATGATACATACGTAGCATTTAGCAATCGTAACATTGTTTTAGACTGAGAAAAAGAACGCGATGCGTTATTTTCTGGGCAACTCTCGTACGGTTATTTTCTTTAGTTTAGTGGATTTAATGTGTGTGTGTGTGTGTGTGTGTGTGTGTGTGTGTTTCCACCCAGACTCGAAAATTGCATTTACTCCCTACTCTTTTATCATGTTTCTTTCCTCCCTTATGCTTGTGCAAAAGAGTAAAAAATGCCCAGCTAACAGTTACAGCGCTATAACTGTTCGTTGCAGCTACTCCATCATGCTGGAAGTTCATAATTATTTGTTTTCTCAAATTGCAGCTCATATTACATGATGATTTTTGACTATGTCCTTCTGCATCGCCGAGCGGTTCTAGGCGCTACAGTCGGAACCGTGCGACCGCTACGGTCGCAGGTTCTAATCTTGCCTTGGGCATGGATGTGTGTGATGTCCTTAGGTTGGTTAGGTTTAAGTAATTCTAAGTTCTAGGGGACTGATGACCACAGAAGTTAAGTCCCATAGTGCTCAGACCCATTTTGAACCTAATGTTTACCTTTTCGGAAGGTACAACGAGGTTTTCGTCATAGCTTCATTTAATGCTTACCTCCTAAATATCAGACATATTTCCGCACTTTAATTATAACGTTCATTCATATCACCTCGCAGTTACTCATTGTGACGGTTAGTGCAAATATTATGGATAGTATAACTTCCGGTAGTTATTAGTATAGTGTAATTCCTCCTTTGTCCACACTTGTCTTTCTTCTTTCTTTCTTTCTCTATAATTAACTTCTTAACTCAAGTTTGAAACCTAATATTTTTGTATGTATATTCTTTTTAATTTCAAATTATTGTCTGAACCTGGCAATAGGATATTTTATCCTACTCTTGCTTGATTTATCGGCAAAACTTTTTTGTCTTCGTGTAGGTGTAAGTCCCGTAATTTTCCTGAATTGGGTTGACCCAAAGGGTAGCATGCAGGTAGTGGGATATCGACTATCTTATATGGCCCAACACGTAGTAGCTTCCGCTTACGGTTTTGACATGGGTTTCACATCTTCGGATATACTATTTTAGACTACTTTACGATGATCTGAAAATGGGCCTCGGCTCGAAACTAGTTATCGAGTGAAAAAAAATAGTAAAATTTGCAACTTTGGGCTGGTTTCTCGTTGTAAAAATAATTATTACTAACAAAACAAGCGAAAAGATTCTGAGTGATCAGGAAACTAACTCACAACTTATTGTCAATTCTTTTAAATTTTATTTCCATATATTTTTTTCTTCCGTTTTGTATATGTATAAGGAAGAAAAGTAAACAAACAAGACTTCATATGACTGAACAACAGAAAGAGGGAGGAGGGTCAACAGTATGCTAACAGAGAAACTTTGATAATGTAAGCTAGAATTCAACAATAGTAATTGCACACTGTTGACATTTTCCTTCTATAGACACCGCTAGTTGTGGTCTAATTTTTAGTTGTTCTGCAGCACTATGAATTTCTTATGTTTTTCTTACCACACTTCACTTCAATAAAGCCAAACGTATCTGGTGAAAGAAAAAAACGCATTTTTGTGTTGCAACGACAGAACAAAAATACCGTCAAGAAATCTAGCCACTTAGTTTGTTTGTAAGAGGCATAAGTCCTAATGAAACAGTTAAACTCTTTGCCTTCTCTTTCTACGGAGTTTCTTCTGGTTGGAAGTGTGAAATTAGAATATGTTTTACCTTTTGTTCCTTTACAAAATTTCTCCACTTGTTGTTTGTAAAGCTGTTGAAAGTACCACCGCCTTACCAGCTCTCGACAAATAATTGTTTACAATCCTTCAGATAACTCAGATGACAGGTGGGAAAATCACTGTTTTAACCTCATACTTGCGAAAGTACTTGGTAAAAACATAATTTTATGAAATCACGTATTTTATCCCGCTCCTAGCTTATGATAGTGGCCACCTGCATCCAGGGACACCAACTTCAGTGGTTTAGTATGAATAATTGGGTTTGGTTCTGTTAAAC